>NC_142871.1:27480000-27780000 GCF_051225735.1 Oryctolagus cuniculus | reverse complement strand
TGTTGATAATCTGCTTTTTTCTATAAGAAAGAAATAAAAATATTAAGAATCAATATTGGGGAACAGCAGGTAAAACTGCCGCCTACAGTGCCAGTATCCCATATGGGTGCCGGTTCAAGTTCTGGCTGCTCCACTTTCTATCCAGCTGTCTGCTATGGGCTGGGAAAGCAGTAGAAATGGCCCAAGTCCTTGGGCCCCTGCACCCTCAAGGAAGATGGAGAAGAAGCTCCTGGATCTTGGCTTTGGATCAGCTCAGCGTCAGCTGTTAAGGCCATTTGGGGAGTGAACCAGTGGATGGAAGATCTCTCTCCCTTTCTCCTTCTCTCCCTCTCCTCTCTCTCTCTTTTTCCCTCTTTGTAACTCTGCCTTTTAAATAAAAAAAAACTTTAAAAAATCAATCTATTTAAAAAGATAAATCTTAAGAGGTGTAAGTTACAAACACATGAGATATGGGCATAAATTAGGGGACAATGTATGAGGACAATGGGGAAAAGAAATGCTGAAGTTTAACTTAGGTGGAACCTTAGAAACATGATTAGTTTTTAAGATTTATTTATTTATTTATTGAAAGGCAGTTACAAAGAAGCGGAGGCAGAGAGAGAGAGAGGTCTTCTATTCACTGGTTCACTCCCCAGAAGGCCACAATGGCCAGAGCTGGGCCAATCTGAAGCCAGGAGCCAGGAGATTCCTCTGCAGGGGCCCAAGAACATGGACCATATTCTACTGCTTTCCCAGGCCATAGCAGAGAGCTGGATCAGAAGTGGAGCAGCCGGGACACAAACTGGCACCCATATGGGATGCTGGCACTGCAGGTGGCAGCTTAACCTGCTATTTCCCAATATTGATTCTTAATATTTTTATTTATTTCTTATAGAAAAAAGCAGATTATCAACAGTGCCAGTCACATGATTAGGTTTTAAGTGTAGAACTCTCAGAAAACTCCTTAACCTGCTCACCTTCTGAGAACCTAGTGAGATGTCATTTGTGAATAATAAAATGGGCCCTCAACACATAACAAATCTGCCAGTATCATGATCTTGACTTATCCTCTTCAAGAACCGTGAGAAATTAACTCCTGTTGTTCCTCAACCCTATAGTCTCTGGCAGAGCAATGGAAAATACAATTGGTTATGGAACTTACTGAATAAAAATGGTTATCTATGCATCCTTAGTGATGTCAATTACTAAGTAAATGAATACATAGGCCAGAAGAAAGAGTTCTTTGTATAATGTAATTGAACAGCTACTAAATGTGAACTGAATGATTGAATTAGAAATCACCATGTAACAAAGATCATAGTAATAATTGACTCCATAGGGATTATAACTAGGTTTTAACTATAGGGTTAAAGTTTACTAAGGCTTGTGGAATTTATAAGATTTCAAAATATCTCTCCCAAAATAGTGTCAATTATTTGTAATTAAACATGGGCAATGTATTAATTGCACAGTGGAGAAATTTTTCTGACCTCTCTCAACCCAGTAATCAATGTTACTTCTGATAAGGGAGCAAATAAAATTGCATATGCATCAACCTAAACAGAATTAAACATCAATTAAATAAAAATTGGGGGAAAATTTAAAAATAGTGGTATATAGTTTTCAAATTTAACAAGGTCATGATAGAGGGACAAAGGAACAATCATAGATTTTAAAAATTCTAACTAAAAATTTAAATCAAAAGCAACGTGGTTTTGGACTGAACTGCAGAATTTTTATTTTTCTTTCATAAAAAAGATTAATGAGATGGCAGGCATTTAGGCCTATAAATTAGGTGAAAATGCATCAACTGTACAAATAAAATATCATAAAATTAAGCTCTTATACTAATATAATAATTATATAAAAAGTTTTTTCTTAAGGGACTATACACAAACATCATGTCTATACATATTCTCAAGGTTTAGAAAATAGATAATGAGCTTATATAGAAACAAAGTTCTTAAGCAAAAATGATGCTAGTTGAGAAGTGTCAGTTAAATTGTACAATAGCTTTTGTTTCATTTTTTAAACTTCTGTGTAAATCTGGAATTATTTAAAATTTATAAATTTCATAAAATGAAAATATGACAATAATTATACAATACAAATATTTAATTATTGGCGATCAACTTATAGGATACACAACATGGTCTGATTCTTTTTTTTTTTTAACTTTTATTTAATGAATATACATTTCCAAAGTACGGCTTATGGATTACAATGGCATCCCCCCCAATAACGTCCCTCCCACCTGCAACCCTCCCCTTTCCAACTCCCTCTCCCCTTCCATTCACATCAAGATTCATTTTCGATTCTCCTTATATACAGAAAATCAGCTTAGTATACATTAAGAAAAGTAAAGATTTCAACAGTTTGCTCCCACACAGAAACATAAAGTGAAAAATACTGTTTGAGTACTAATTATAGCATTAAATCTCAATGTACAGCACACTAAGGACAGAGATCCTACATGAGGAGTAAGTGCACAGTGACTCCTGTTGTTGACTTAACAAATTGACACTCTTGTTAATGGCCTCAGTAATCACCCTAGGCTCTTGTCATGAGCTGCCAAGGCTATGGAAGCCCCCTGAGTTCACTGACTCTGATCATATTTAGACAAGCCCATGGTCAAAGTGGAAGTTCTCTCCTCCCTTCAGAGAAAGGTACCTCCTTCTTTGATGACCCGTTATTTCCACTGGGATCTCACTCGCGGAGATCTTTCATTTAGGTTTTTTTTTTTTTCTTGTTTCCCCAGAATGTCTTGGCTTTCCATGCCTGAAATACTCTCATGGACATTTCAGCCAGATCAGCATGCCTTAAGGGCTGATTCTGAGGCCAGAGTGCTGTTTAGGACATCTGCCATTCTATGGGTCTGCTTTGTATCTCACTTCCCATGTTGGATCATTCTCTCCCTTTTTGATTCTATCAGCTAGTGTTTGCAGACACTATTCTTGTTTATGTGATCCCTTTGGTTCTTAGTCCCATCATTACAATCAATTGTGAACAGAAATTGATCACTGGGACTAGTGAGATGGCATTGGTGCATGCCACGTTGATGGGATTGAATTGGAATCCCCTGGTATATTTCTAACTCTACCATTTGAGGTAAGTCAGCTTGAGCATGTCCCGAATTGTACATCTCTTCCCTCTCGTATTCCCACTCTTATATTTAACAGTGATCACTTTTCAGTTAAGTTTCAGCACTTAAGAAGAATTGTGTATTGATTACATTATTGAACCAAAACTATTAAGTAGAACAAACCAAAAAAAAAAAGTACTAAGGGGGATAACATATTAAGCTGCTCATCAACAGTCAGGTTGAGGGCTGATCAAGTCACCATTTCTCATAGTGTTCATTTCACTTTAACAGGTTTCCTTTTTGGTGCTCCGTTAGTTGTCACCTATCAGGGAGAACAAGTGGTATTTATCCCTTTGGGATTGGCTTATTTCACTCAGCATAATGTTTTCCAAATTCCTAAAAGGGATCACTTTTCAGTTAAAATTTAAACACCTAAGAATAATTGTGTGTTAATCACAGAGTTCAACCTATGGTACTAGAACAAAAAAATACTAAAATGGATATAGTATCACATTGTACATCAACCGTCAGGACAAGAGCTGATCAAGTCACTGTTTCTCATAGTGTCCATTTCACTTCAACAAGTTTCCCCTTTGGTGCTCAGTTAGTTGTCACCAATCAGGGAGAACATATGATATTTGTCCCTTTGGGACGGGCTTAATTCACTCAGCATGATGTTTTCTAAATTCCTCCATCTTGTTGCAAATGACCGGGTTTCATTGTTTTTGACTGCTGTATAGTATTCTATAGAGTACATGTCCCATAATTTCTTTATCCAGTCTACTGTTGATGGGCATTTGGGTTGATTCCATGTCTTAGCTATTGTGAATTGAGCTGCAATAAACATTAAAAATAAAAATAGCACTGGTGAGAGTGCTTGTGTATACAAAGGCTGTTGATTTCTTGCGTTGATTTTATATCCTGCCACTTTGCCAAACTCCTCTATGAGTTCCAATAGTCTCTTAGTAGAGTTATTTGGATCCCCCAAGTAAAGAATCATATCGTCTGCAAAGAGGGATAGTTTGACTTCTTCCTTCTCAATTTGTATTCCTTTAATTTCTTTTTCTTGTCTGTGGCTCTGGCTAAAACTTCCAGAACTATGTTAAATAGAAGTGGTGAGAGTGGGCATCCCTGTCTGTTACCAGATCTCAGTGGAAATGCTTCCAAGTTTTCCCCATTCAATAGGATGTTGGCTGTGGGTTTTTCATAGATTGCTTTGATTGTATTGAGGAATGTTCCTTCCAAACCCAGTTTGCTTAGAGTTTTCATCATGAACGGGTGTTGTATTTTATCAAATGCTTTCTTGGCATCTATTGAGATAATCATATGGTTTTTCTTCTGCAGTCTGTTAATGTGGTGTATCACGTTGATTGTTTTGCACACATTGAACCATCCCTGCATGCCAGGGATAAATCCCACTTGGTCTGGGTGGATGATCTTTCTGATGTGTTGTTGCATTCTATTGGCCAGAATTTTGTTGAGGATTTTTGCATCTGTGTTCATCAGGGATATTGGTCTGTAGTTCTCTTTCAATGCTACATCTTTTTCTGGCTTAGGAATTAAGGTGATGCTGGCTTCATAGAAAGAATTTGGGAGGACTCCCTCTTCTTCGATTGTTCTGAATAGTTTGAGAAGAATTGGAGTCAGTTCTTCTTTAAATGTCTGGTAGAATTCAGCAGTGAATCCATCTGGTCCTGGGCTTTTCTTTGTTGGGAGGGCCTTTATTACTGTTTCAATGTCTGTCTCAGTTATGGGTCTGTTTAGGTTTTCGATGTCTTCCTGGTTCAATTTAGGCAGGTTGCATGTGTCCAGGAATCTATCCATTTCTGATAGGTTTCCCTGTTTGCTGGCATACAAGTCCTTGTAGTAATTTCTGATGATTCTTTTTATTTCTGTGGTGTCTGTTGTTACATTTCCTTTTTCATCTCTGATTTTATTGATTTGGGTCTTTTCTCTTCTTTTTTTAGTTAGTTGGGCCAATGGGGTGTCAATTTTGTTTAGTTTTTCAAAAAAAACAGCTCCTCGTTTGGCTGATTCTTTGTAATTTTTTTTTGATTCAATCCTGTTGATTTCTTCTCTGATTTTAATTATTTCTCTTCTCCTACTAGATTTGGGTCTGGTTTGCTGTAGGTTTTCTAGATCCTTGAGGTGAATTGAAAGCTCATCTATTTGGTGCCTTTCCAATTTCTTGATGTAGGCACCTATTGATATAGACTTTCCTCTTAACACTGCTTTTGCTGCGTCCCATAAGTTTTGGTATGTTGTGCTGTTTATCCTCATTTACTTCGAGAAATTTTTTGATTTCTCTTTTAATTTCTTCTATGACCCATTGTTCATTCAGGAGCATGTTGTTCAATCTCCATGTGTTTGCGTATGCTCTAGGGATTCCTGAGTTGCTAATTTCCAACTTCATTCCTTTATGGTCTGAGAAGCTGCATGGTATGATTCTAATTCTTCTGAATTTGCTGAGACTTGCTTTATGGCCTAGTATGTGGTCAATCCTAGAGAAGGTTCCATGTACTTCTGAGAAGAATGTAAAATCTTTAGCTGTAGGATTGAGAGTTCTGTATATATCTGTTAGATCCATTTGGGCTATAGTGTCGTTTAAATCTAATGTATCCTTGTGGATCTTCTGTCCTGTTGATCTGTCTATTTCTGAGAGTGGAGTATTGAAGTCCCCCAGTACTATTGTATTGGGGTCTAAGTCTCCCTTTAAGTCCCTTAACAAATCTTTTAGATAAACCAGTGCCCTGTAGTTAGGTGCATATACATTGATAATTGTTATATCTTCCTGTTGAATTGATCCCTTAATCATTATATAGTGTCCCTCTTTGTCTCTCTTAACAGTTTTTGTGGTAAAGTTTATGTTGTCCAATATTAAGATGGCTACACCCGCTCTTTTTTCATTTCTGTTGGCATGGTATCTCTTTTTCCAGCCTTTTACTTTTAGTCTGTGTGCATCTTTGTTGGAAAGATGTGTTTCTTGTAAGCAGCAAATAGATGGGTTTTGTTCCTTAAGCCAGTCAGCCAATTGGTGTCTTTTAACTGGACAGTTCAGGCCATTAATGTTCAATGTGACTAATGATAAGTGGTAACTTTGCCCTGCCATTTGCCAAAGATAAGTTCTAATATATGCTTTGAATTCCCTGTGATCTTTTGCTGTGAGGTTTCCTTCCTTTACCTTCTTTCATATTGATGACCGTGTTTCTGTGTTTCTGTGTGCAATACATCTTTAAGCATCTTTTGCAGGGCTGGACGAGTGGCGACAAATTCTTTCAATTTCTGTTTGCCATGAAAAGTCTTTATTTCACCTTCATTCACAAATGATAGCTTTTCAGGATATAATATTCTGGGCTGGCAGTTGTTCTCTCTTAGTACCTGGGCTATATCTCGCCATTCCCTCCTAGCTTGTAGGGTTTCTGATGAGAAGTCAGCTGTGAGTCTGATTGGAGATCCTCTGAGAGTAATCTGACGTTTCTCTCTTGCACATTTTAGGATCTTTTCTTTATGTTTCACTGTGGAGAGTTTAATTACAACGTGTAGTGGTGAGGATCTCTTTTGGTCGTGTTTATTAGGGGTTCTGTGAGCTTCCTGTACTAGGATTTCTCTGTCCTTCTCCAAACCTGGGAAATTTTCTGCTAATATCTCACTAAAAAGGCCTTCTAATCCTTTCTCCCTCTCCATGCCTTTAGGAACTCCTAGAACCCAAATGTTGGGTTTTTTAATAGTATCCTTAAGATTCCCGACAATATGTTTTAGATTTCTAATTTCCTCTTCTTTTCTTTGGTCTGACTGTATCCTTTCCTGTTCTCTGTCTTCTAAGTCTGATATTCTCTCTTCTGCTTCACCCATTCTGTTTGTAAGGCTCTCTGTTGTGTTTTTCATTTGATCTATTGAATTCTTCACTTCATTATGATTTCTCATCACTATCACAGTTTCCTGTTGTACTAGTTGTTTCGTTTCATTTTGATTCCTCCTTAATATTTCATTTTCACGAGAGAGATTTTCTATCTTGTCCATTAAGGATTTCTGTAGTTCAAGAATTTGTTTTTGAGAACTTCTTATTGTTCTTATCAATTTTTTGAGATCTGCTTCTTGCATTTCTTCTATCTCATCATCTTCATAATCTTGAATTGGGGTGTTTTTTTCATTTGAGGGCGTCATGGTGACTTCCTTTTTTATTACCTCGGTTTTTGCGTTTGTTATTTGGCATATTGGAGATATTTGGTTTCTTCACTGTGGTGCTTTTTCTTGTTATAGTATGACTCTAGATTAAGTGGACTGTCTGTTTTTGATGGAGCCTTAGAGGCTTGAGATGGGTGTGGCCTGAGAGCTCTGTTTGGTGTGCCAAAGGTGACACTCCCAGGTTAGGTGTGGTAGATCTCTCTCTCTTTCTTTCTTTTTTTGATTCAAAAGGGAAGTAATTCCACACAGCTGAATGAAGTTGGAGGTAGTTAGTAGACAAATGATATACCCACAGGAGCCAGAGATCGGAAGCTCTTTCCCAAGGACCACACAGGGAATCTGTTCTGCCCTCAGAGTGGGCTCAAATTCTCCTTCAGTCTCCCACTGGGTTGCCAAAGTTATGGAATTGTAGCGTCTCTGGAGAGTACTCACGTGAATTCTGTGAGTTCTCTCCCCCACCGTCTCTTTTTTCACAGTCTCAGTTCAGCAGCACCACAAATTCACTATGTCCTAATCTCCTGTTAATTCGCCCCACCCAGAGTCAGGTTTTTCTGCTAGGCTCAGGGCCGGTGCAGACCTGAGGTCGCCTACTTATGACGTATGTCCAAGATGGCACCTGCTTTTTGTCTTGCTCGCCTTTGAGAGGTGAGCGGAGAGAGA
The DNA here is from genome assembly GCF_051225735.1 of Oryctolagus cuniculus. Lineage (NCBI taxonomy): Eukaryota > Metazoa > Chordata > Mammalia > Lagomorpha > Leporidae > Oryctolagus > Oryctolagus cuniculus. The sequence continues at coordinate 27,772,094 of NC_142871.1, read as the reverse complement.
GAAACCCGTGTCCGTATTGGTCACATTTTTTTTTCTCTCTCTCTTCTAGTTAGCCTGGTGAAATTTCCCCCCAGGGTCGTTCCCTCTAGTCTCCTCTTTCCGCTTGCCTGCCAGTGTCTCGGGCTATTGAGGTTCGGCTCACCTTGCGTTCCAGCGCTGGTGTGTTGAGTCTGCCGCTGGTGTCCCGAACTGTGGGTTCCCACTCTCTCCACGCAGGTCCACTGTGAATCACTCGTTCTGGAAGAGTTTCTTCTGCTGTTTCTTCCCCTACTCTTCCTTGAACCTGCAGTATCTCCACTTTTATTAAACTGTCTCTCCCTGGACTATCAGTGTGCTCCCTTCCTATTCTGCCATCTTGCCTCACCTGGTCTGATTCTTATAAGCAAGGATTCTAAAGAAAAAATTCTCTAGAGGTAAAATATCAACTTCGCTACTTATTAGAGTAAAATCTTGGGAAAATTAGTTCACTGTTTTTGTCTCTGAATCTTTTTTTTGAAAGTAAAAGTTTACATTAAGATATTACAAAGATTAATTGGAAAGTTATGTGTATATAAAGCACTCAAACAGAGGCTAGCATATTATGAATGCTGCCTAAATACTTATTAAATAAAATAAAATTAATTTAATTTGACATTTGCACTGAAATATTCATTATATATATTTACATGTATGTGTGTGTGTATATATATATATATTTATATATAAAATCAGTGTAGGAACCATGGTACATCTTGTTGAGAAATGAATTCCAAAGATAGTGCATAATGCATTGATTTTAAATCAGAAACAAAACTTATAAGAATTACAACAAATTAAGTAATGCCAACTCTAAGCCAGAAGACCATCTGGTTAATACAAGACTCACCATTAGTGTAATGCAAATTAAAAATAAACAAAAAATCTGTGTACTAATCTAAATTTGGATATTAGTTTCAACACTAAAGATGTGGAATGGTGCTTTGAAAGAAATAGATTAAAATGAATTAAGATGGATTTTTTTCAGGGATAGCACATGAACATAAAACAATCATACTTAATGAAAGTGTCACATAAAGATTGAAAGATAACTTCTGGTAGATAAATAGGAATTCTGTATGTGTTTTGTTATGTGCTATACACATTTTGGAGGTAGAATCAACAGCTTTGTCTGGATGTGATTTGTTTATGGATGTTTAAAAGTTCTGTATATGTATGTATATTTAGAAGCATATATTTACATATATATTGGTGTATCTAATCATCTATATCTATTGGAATATAAACATATATAATACTACACTATTTCTGTTTTGCTTTTATGTAGAATCAACAAAATAGATAAACAGAGGCCAGGCACTGAAAGGAAGCATCAGCTACAGTAGAGGAAAGCTTAAACAAAGATGAAAGGAATACTTTTGTAACTCCGTCACTTGAAAGGAAACAAAGCAAAAGGGAAGGTATGGCATGGTTAGAAGGATTCTGGAGAAAGCAACCAGAGTGTATATTGGAATTCAATCTCTAAGAACCATCTCTGAGGGCCAGCAGGCTAGGGCAAGGGACAAACATGTTGATGGCGGCACATCTGCATTCAATCAGTTCTTTTTCATGAAATGCTCTGTTTCTCCTCTCCTTCTCTGAAATCACCCTTCCAGGAGCCCTAAGGCCCTTGGAACATGTGTGTTTCCTCCTTACAAACTTCTCTTGGCGTCAAGAGACCTGTCTTTGTTAATTTAACACAAATCTTAAAGTATGCATAGAAAACACTTACCTCAACTTAGTTCAAGGATTTAATAATGTTGATATGAAAATCTTCTAAACTGCTGGATTTGGAATCTTCCCAAATCACTAGTCTGTCTAGTTTTAACCAGTGGAAAAAAATGAAAGCTGAAATAAAATCTATTTGATCTCATTCATACTTTATGAGACTTCTCGAACCTCTAACAGCTACTTTTATTCTGCACTCCTGCTTTTTGATTTTTTAATATCTTTGACTTTTATACATTAGATTTTGTTTAATATTTTTCTGTTCTCTCCTACAATTCTTCATTTCTGTGTTTCAAGTGTCCATAGGGCATTGATAAGGCTGAAGCAATCAAATAAATTAAATTAAAGGTTCTCTTTAACTTTCCCCTCTTCCCTTTATAAGAAAGTTTATGATAGCCCATATCTAATCCCCGAATGACTATTTTCATTAAGTTCATGGGTGCTAATAATGATTACAGATCTTTACTCTTACCATTTCTAATTTCTATGCTCCTATAGATAGAATATTTTTAAATCCTTATCTTTCTTGCTTGCGATTTGATTATCATTATGGTTCTATTTTTGTCACTATGATTAAACTGTTCTGGTTTTATATTTACAATTTTTCCATGGCATTTTCTCCATGATATCTTATCATTAGCTCAAACTTACAAGATCCCTACTTAGTCCATCTTTGTCTTCCTTTCTTTTGCACTTTTTGGAAAGTTTTAAAAAGTGTAGATAGTCATTTATAATTTCAATATTAATATTTTCTTTTTTTTTCTATGGTAAAAATATATTTATGCAAAAAATATTCTTCATGGGGCCGGCACTGTGGCACAGTTGGTTAATCTTCTGCCTGCAGAACCGGCATCTCATATGGGTGCCAGTTCTAGTTACTGTTGCTCCTCTTCCAATCCAGCTCTCTGCTATGGCCTGAGAAAGCAGAAAATGGCTCAAGTGCTTGGGCCCTTGCAGGGGAGAACTGGAAGAAACTCTTGGCTCCTGGCTTGGGATCTGCCCAGCTCTGGCCGTTATGGCCACTTGGGGAGTAAACCAGTGGATGTTTGTCTCTTCCTCTCACTGTCTCTAACTCTACCTCTCAAATAAATAAATAAAATATTTAAAAAAATATATTCTTCACCATCACACTTTCACCCACCATGTAACTGTGGAAAATGTGTTTAGGATTGCTCTCCAAAAGAGTGAAAATGTGATTAGAAATATAAGAAAGATTTAAGTTACAATCCATGTTCAACAAAGAATATAGTCCTTTTGAGCATAAGCATTAAATATTGTGAGAGACAATGTCAGAAAAATAAAGGAAGGGCATACCAAGATTTTAGAATACATAGAAAAATATAGATGTGTGAAACAGAATACAGCCAGACACATCAAGAAACACCAAGTATTGTCAAAGTTGCTATGTAATGTGCAAAGGGAAAGAAGAGACAAAGTATCTAGAAGGGATCTCAATTGTACCTTAGGAAACATTGAGAGACTTAAGCAAAGTTGTGGCATATTCATTTTCATATTTAAGAAAAACTGTTATAGCTTCAAATTAAGTGGACTAAAGAAAATAAAATAAAATAACAGGGTCAGTTTGAAGAACTGATAAGATATACTTGATAAAAGCATGAATTAACAAAGTTTCAGAAGAACCAATAAGCACAAATCAAAATCTGCTAGTAGTAGACATAATTGTTTGATCAACTAACTATGAGTGCTGAGAAGTCAGGTATTTCTTTTCATGGTTTTTAATTTAGCAAACAGATTAGCAATTGCTCCAGCAAATGAGAAGAAAATAGGGAGAGAGGTGTATCAGCTCTCAGGAGTAACAGTCTGATTTTAGTTTGCCCTTTCTTTGAACCTGTGGAATTATCAATGAAGTAGTAACTACTAGATAAGTTTTGAATTAGAGGTACAGTGGACAATCATGCGTGTGGAAAACAGGAGACTTTTCTGAGAGATAACACGCAAATAGGAACCAATGCATCAATCAGGTCAAGGAATATAAGGAAAGTAGTATGTTTAAGGAATTGGAAAATTCTGAGGTTATTTATGAGAAAAATAGGATGGCTTTTAGTGGAGTGAGGGAGCATAAAGCAGATTACTTGGATTACAAAGTGAAGAAATAGAATCAGCGATCTCCTTTCAAGAAGATCATTTTGATAGAACAAAGAAAATTGGAGTATACTACAGGAGAATAAAAGACCAAGAGACAGCAACTAATATTGGCAATACTTGAACATCTTTCTGGATGAACAGGAATTTGCCAGAGAGGAGAGAGATCATTTGAATATCACATCTGCTGTCACTTATACTAATAGTTACAAGAGAATTTGCGGTTTCATTTGGAAGACATGAAGCAAAGATATGGGAGGGTGGAACATTAATGTATATCAAGTAAACTAGCTCCTGCTAATGTATTGCATATGTGCATATTTATAGGCAAGTTCTGGAGTAATGTCTAAACCCAAATTGTGACTAATAGAACACCCAGACATCAAAATTGGCGAAACAAGCAGAGTTCCTTGGCAAGCATGGACAAATTGCAAATTCTGACTTACTGCAACAATTCTGGATAACTTGTGTTTTGCTCCAGAAATCAGGATTCTCTGATTCTTAATTTATCCATCGAACTTCCACTGAATAATTCCATTATTAATCAAACTACTTAGTAATTCTACCATTTTTTTTGAATCTCTATGTAATTTGGGATTTCTACATCTTTGTAGCTATATCCATGTTTCCTCTCTTGTACCCTCTCTGTTCAGTGGTGTCTCTGAACTTATGCCACACTTAAGTTATGGAACTTTTATAAATCAGTTAAACTCTACTATAGTAACAATAAAGAATATGTTATATATGGTTAGATCTTGCAAATGTCTCCTGTACTGTTTGAAGTTTACTAGTGGAAAACTAAGTAGACTTTGAAAGAGCCAGAGGGCCCTTTTTAAAAAATGCATTTAATATTTGACAGTTAAACAGAAAAAAGGAGAGACAGAGAAGGAGAGAAAGAGAGAGAAAATCTTCCATCTGTTGGCTCACTCCCCAGGTGGCCGTAGTGGCTGGGGCTGGCCAGGCTGAAGCCAGGAGCTTCTCTGGATCTCTCACATGGATGGCAGGGATCTAGCTACTTGGGCCATCTTTTGATGCATCTCCCAGACCATTAGAAGGAAAGTGGGTCAAAAATTGAGCAACTAGGACACAAACTAGCAGCTATGTGGGATGGCATCATCACAGGCAGTGGCTTTAACCACTACACATCGCTGGCATGCTAGCTCCCACCAGAGGGTCTTAAACCTCCTATATTCAATGGTTGAGACAGTACACAGATAAGTGCTAAAGGGTTACTTATTTATTTAATAAGCAATGATCACAAGATGGAAGCTGTCACTTATTTTCACTCCTAATAAACTGAGAAATGTTTTGTTTTACTTCATATGTATATGGTTTATTTCTTGATATTTGCTAGCTCCCTGCTTACATGATATTTGGTCATTCTCCCTGACAATGCCATAGATACATCTGTTCACAAGTTAGTACAGTCTTATCCTCTCTAAGTTGTCTTCCTGAAGTAACATATTACATATGAGGGCACATCAAAAAGTTTATGAGAAATAGAGTTGAGTGATAGGCACTGTGGCATAACAGGTAAAGCCACTGCCTACTATGCTGGCATTTCATTTTTTTTAAAGATTTTATTCACTTATTTGAGAGGTAGAGTTATAGACAGTGAGAGAGAGACAAAGGTGTTCCTTCCATTGGTTCACTCCCCAAATGGCTGCAACGGCTGGAGCTGTGCCTATCTGAAGCCAGGAGCCATGTGCTTCCTACCGGTCTCACATGCAGGTGCAGGGACCGAAATATTTTGGCCATCCTCCACTGCTATCCCAGGTCAAAGCAGAGAGCTGGATTGGAAGAGGAGCAAGTGGGACTAGAACCCGGCGCCCATATGGGATGCTGGTGCCACAGGGGGAGGATTAGCCTGTGTGCCACGGCATTGCATATTTGTGTTGGCCCGAATCCCAGCTGTTCCACTTCTGATACAGCTCACTGCTATGGCCTGGAAAAGCAATGGAAGATGGAACAAATGCTTGGTCCTCTGCATCTGCTTGGGAGACCAGGAGGAAATCCTTGGCTCCTGGCTTTGGATCAGCCCAGCTGTAGCTGTTGCAGCCGTTTGGGAAGTGTACAAACAGATGGAAGTCCCCTTTGTTTCTCTGCCTCTTCTCTATAATTCTGCCTTTCAAATTAATTTTAAAAATCCTTTAAAAAAAGAAAAATGGAATTTAAATACAAAATTTCAAAACCCATGCATTCCAGGGTGTTCAAGGAGTTCAGGGCAAAAGAGTAATATGCACAAATTTCAAAATGTTGAGCAATTTTTCATAATTTATGTTTAATGCCATTTTTCTGAGGTTTTTGAAGCACCATCATAGATTTCACTTTTGATGTGTTCTCATATACCTATAATGAAGACTTGTGTAAGAGAAACTCAAATATAACTCACTCATAATATGAAAAATAAGTTTAATAACATTTACTTATTTTTACAGCCCTATTACATTCTCTATTCCTCATTTTATTCTCCATATTCTATATAATCAAAAGTGCTCAAACTACCTTCTCAATTTTTAGAGATTCATTAATTTATTTGAAGGTAGACAGCTGGGGGAGGGAGTGCATAGTGAGCACTGGTTCATTCTCCAAATGGTAACAACAGCCAGGCCTGGCCCAGGTTGAAGCCAGAGTCCAGAACGCCATCTTACTCTCTCATGTGGGTGGTAGGGACCCAAGTACTCAAGGGTCATCTGCTTTCCCAGGTGCACTGGCCAGGAGCTGGACTGGAAGTGGAGCAACTGGGATTGGAATCAGTACTCCAATATGGGATGTTGATGCTGTATGCAGTGGTTTAACATACTTACCACAATACCAGCCCCATCAATTTAGTATGTTTATACAAAATCTCATCATTATTCTTAAGCATTTCACCATGCCCTAGGTTATTTGGAAGTCTCTATTACTTTAAGCAAACAATATAAGACTTAAAAAAAAAACTAGAATTAAACTGGGAACACAGTTTTGGAAACTTATCCTTAGGAGACTTGAGTTAGTTAGGAAATAGCCTCAATTCTTTTGAATCTTTCTGGTTGTGCTTAGTGCATTACTCATTCAGTTTTTTTAAATGGTACCTTAGGGAAAGCAAGCTGAAACCACTCTGTTAGACCAATCACAAAGATTCATTTTTCTTTTCTTTAAAGTTGAGAACTAATTAGGTCATAGAGAGGGATTAGTTCCAAGTATACTGTATTGGTCTAATACAGAGGGAAAGTTCTGACCAAGAATTGTACAGAATCTACTCGTAATGCTAAACTTCTAATGTTGTAGAGTGAAAGTGATGAGACTTATAGTAAAGAAACATTAAATGACTCTCTTAAAAAAGTTAATCAGGAAAATGAATAGAGTATATATGCCAGAGATTCTTTGATACCAAATATTATACCTTCTGCAGAATCATTGAGCTAGTTAGAACCAAGGGTGAGCTCATGCCCTGTGAGAGCTTGCATAGATATGCACAAAGCTTTTCATAGCAGAGAACTATCCCTGGCTTGCAGTAAGCCCAGAAAAACTCCACTCATCACCCCAGCACACTGATAGTGTAGCATTTTGGTTTGATGGCTAAAATAGACAATGGCACACTGTCCCACTAACTCTCTTTTGTTTGACTGCTTTCAGACAGACTTTGATTGATTGTTGATGAATAGACACAGAAAGTCTTGAGACTTAGTTCTATAAAGAAACATGAAACCTTAGAACTCATGGGGAGTTGAATTCTCTAACTTGATCAGTGCACGCTCAGGAATGTGCTGGAATTGTTTTGGGTAGATTATTTTACTTGGTGAGACGTAGGCACATAGCCAGTGTTTCAGAAAGGGCTGACATAATCAAAAAGGGCTAGAGAGTGTGAAAATTTTTTGAGAGTGGCAAATGGTGTTTTTCACACTTGGTTAGAATTTATTCTATGAAGACATCATCTACAGCTATGTGTCTCCTTGCGAACCTTAAGAATTTGGTCACTTCCGTTATTGACTGGCAGTATGTTGCAGTTTCCTATTGTTCAGGAAGATCTCTGAAGCTAGATTCCTATGTCCTCTGCTGCTAAATAAAATTTAAATAAATTTATTGGGGTTGGTGCTGTGGCACAGAAGGTAAAATCCCAGCCTGTGAGCCAGCATATGCTCCACTGCTGATCCAGTTCCCTGCTACTGCACCCGGGAAAAAGTGGAAGATGGCACAAGTCATTGGGCCCCTGCACCTGTGTTGGAGACCCAGAGGAAGCTCCAGCCTCCTGGCTTCAGATCAGCTCATCTCCATTTGGGGAGTAAACCAGCGGATAGAAGATTTTCTCTCTCTCTGCCTCTCTGTAACTCTGCCTTTCAAATACATAAAATAAATCTCTTTAAAAACAAAAAAAGAAATTCATTTCACTCTGCCCATATGCATTGTTCCATTATTCAATTCCTACGCCATTTTTCTCCACCTATGCACCCAGGAAAATGTAAGTTAGAGGTGACATCAAGTATAAGAATATATACTTTTACTAAATTTCAAAGTACTTTTCTTTTTTTTTAACTTCTATTTAATGAATATAAATTTCCAAAGTACGGCTTATGGATTACAATGGCTTCCCCTCCATACCGTCCCTCCCACCTGCAACCCTCCCCTTTCCCACTCCCTCTCCCCTTCCATTCACATCAAGATTCATTTTCGATTCTCTTAATATACAGAAAATCAGCTTAGTGTACATTAAGTAAAGATTTCAACAGTTTGCTCCCACACAGAAACATAAAGTGAAAAATAATAGATGATTTGTTAAATGATAATGAAATCAGATCAGACCTATTGTCATGTTTAATCCCAGTGAGAGTCAAGTTGGGAATTGATAATTTCTTTTTTTTTTTCTTTTTTACAGAAGATCAGTTTAGTATACATTAAGTAAATATTTCAACAGTTTGCACCCACACAGAAACACAAAGTGAAATATACTGTTTGAGTACTAGTTATAGCATTAAATCTCAATGTACAGCACATTAAGGACAGAGATCCTACATGAGGAGTAAGTGCACAGTGACTCCTGTTGTTGCCTTAACAAATTGACACTCTTGTTTATGGCATCAGTAATCACCCTACGCTCTTGTCATGAGCTGCCATAGCCATGACTGTTCATTAACAGGGAGAACATATGATATTTGTCCCTTTGGGACTGGCTTACTTCACTCAGCATGATGTGTTCCAGATTCCTCCATCTTGTTGCAAATGACCGGGTTTCGTTGTTTTTGACTGCTGTATAGTATTCTAAAGAGTACATATGGGGGCGGAGCCAAGATGGCGGAATAGTGAGGGCGCGCACCGATAGTCCGGGAAAATTTAGTTTAATAAAAGGGGAGTTACGGTAGCCTCAGAAAAAAGAACCAGGAAAATATTGCAGACGAAACTCTTCTGGATCCAGTGGGCGTGAATCGGAGGACCTACTGGGAGAACAAGGTCGCCCACCACGCGCGAAAGCCGAGCCACGGGACTGAGCCGCGGAAGCCGAGCCGCGGGACTGAGCTGCGCAAGCTGCAGGGTCTGCGCGCACGTGCTCAAAGGGGAGTGCAACAGCGGGGAGACTTGGGACGTCCAGGGCTCCGAGTCCACACATCGGCGCTGGAAGGGGAGCAGACCTGCGTGGAGAGCGTGGGAGCCCACAGTTCAGGACACCAGTGGCAGACTCAACACACCAGCGCTGGAACGCGAGGTGAGCCGAACCTCAATAACCCGAGACACCAGCAGGCAAGTGGAGAGAGGAGACTAGAGGGAACGACCCCCGGGGGGGGACTTCACCAAGCTAACTGGAAGAGAGAGAGGAAAAAAAAAGGTGACTGGTACGGACACGGGTTTCTCTCTCTCCGCTCACCTCTCAAGGGAGAGCAAGACAAAGAGCAGGCGCCATCTTGGACATACGTCATAAGCAGAGCGACCTCAGGTCTCCACCGGCCCTGAGTCTAGCAGAAAAACCTGACTCTGGGTGGGGCGAATTAACAGGAGATTAGGACCTAGTAAATTTGTGGTGCTACTGAACTGAGACTGTGAAAAAAGAGACGGTGGGGGAGAGAACTCACGGAATTCACGTGAGCACTCTCCAGAGACGCTACAATTCCGTAACTTTGGCAACCCAGTGGGAGACTGAAGGAGAATTTGAGCCCACTCTGAGGGCCAAACAGATTCCCTGTGTGGTCCTTGGGAAAGAGCTTCCGATCTCTGGCTCCTGTGGGTATATCATTTGCCTGCTAACTACCTCCAACTTCGTTCAGCTGTGCAGAATAACTTCCCTTTTGAATCAAAAAAAGAGAGAGAGAGAGAGAGAGAGAGAGAGAGAGGTTTACCACGCCTAACCTGGGAGTGTCACCTTTGGCACACCAAACAGAGCTCTCAGGCCACACCCATCTCAAGCCCTAAGGCTCCATCAAAAACAGATAGTCCACTTAATCTAGAGTCATAGGATAACAAGAAAAAGCACCACAGTGAAGAAACCAAATATCTCCAATATGCCAAATAACAAACGCAAAAACCAAGGTAATAAAAACAAGGAAGTCACCATGAAGCCCTCAAATGAAAAAGACACCCCAATTCAAGATTATGAGGATGATGACATAGAAGAAATGCAAGAAGCAGATCTCAAAAAATTGATAAGAACATTAAGAAGTTCTCAAAAACAAATTCTTGAACTACAGAAATCCTTAATGGACAAGATAGAAAATCTCTCTCGTGAAAATGAAATATTAAGGAGGAATCAAAATGAAACGAAACAACTAGTACAACAGGAAACTGGGATAGTGACTGAAGTGAAGAATTCAATAGATCAAATGAAAAACACAATAGAGAGCCTTACAAACAGAATGGGAGAAGCAGAAGAGAGAATATCGGACTTAGAAGACAGAGAACAGGAAAGGATACAGTCAGACCAAAGAAAAGACGAGGAAATTAGAAATCTAAAACATATTGTCGGGAATCTTCAGGATACTATTAAAAAACCCAACATTCGGGTTCTAGGAGTTCCTGAAGGCATGGAGAGGGAGAAAGGATTAGAAGGCCTTTTTAGTGAGATATTAGCAGAAAATTTCCCAGGTTTGGAGAGGACAGAGAAATCCTAGTACAGGAAGCTCACAGAACCCCTAATAAACACGACCAAAAGAGATCCTCACCACTACACGTTGTAATTAAACTCTCCACAGTGAAACATAAAGAAAAGATCCTAAAATGTGCAAGAGAGAAACGTCAGATTACTCTCAGAGGATCTCCAATCAGACTCACAGCTGACTTCTCATCAGAAACTCTACAAGCTAGGAGGGAATGGCGAGATATAGCCCAGGTACTAAGAGAGAACAACTGCCAGCCCAGAATATTATATCCTGCAAAGCTATCATTTGTGAATGAAGGTGAAATAAAGACTTTTCATAACAAACAGAAATTGAAAGAATTTGTTGCCACTCGTCCAGCCCTGCAAAAGATGCTTAAAGATGTGTTACACACAGAAACAAAGAAACACGGTCATCAATATGAAAGAAGGTAAAGGAAGGACCTCACAGCAAAAGATCACAGGGAATTCAAAGCATATATTAGAACTTATCTTTGGCAAATGGCAGGGCAAAGTTACCACTTATCATTAGTCACATTGAACGTGAATGGCCTGAACTGTCCAGTTAAAAGACACCGTTTGGCTGATTGGGTTAAGGAACAAAACCCATCTATTTGCTTCTTACAAGAAACACATCTTTCCAACAAAGATCCATACAGACTGAAAGTGAAAGGCTGGAAAAAGATATACCATGCCAACAGAAATGAAAAAAGAGCAGGCGTAGCCATCTTAATATCAGACACCATAAACTTTACCACAAAAACCGTTAAGAGAGACAAAGAGGGACACTACATAATGATTAAGGGATCAATTCAACAGGAAGATATAACAATTATCAATGTATATGCACCTAACTACAGGGCACCGGTTTATCTAAAAGATTTGTTAACGGACTTAAAGGGAGACTTAGACCCCAATACAATAGTACTGGGGGACTTCAATACTCCACTCTCAGAAATAGACAGATCAATAGGACAGAAGATCAACAAGGATACAGTAGATTTAAACGACACTATAGCCCAAATGGATCTAACAGATATATACAGAACTTTCAATCCTACAGCTAAACATTTTACATTCTTCTCAGCAGTACATGGAAGCTTCTCTAGGATTGACCACATACTAGGCCATAAAGCAAGTCTCAGCAAATTCAAAAGAATTAGAATCATACCATGCAGCTTCTCAGACCATAAAGGAATGAAGTTGGAAATGAACAACTCAGGAATCCCTAGAGCATATGCAAACACATGGAGATTGAACAACATGCTCCTGAATGAACAATGGGTCAAAGAAGAAATCAAAAGAGAAATCAAAAACTTTCTGGAAGTAAATGAGGATAACAGCACAACATACCAAAACTTATGGGACGCAGCAAAAGCAGTGTTAAGAGGAAAGTTTATATCAATAGGTGCCTACATCAAGAAATTGGAAAGGCACCAAATAGATGAGCTTTCAATTCACCTCAAGGATCTAGAAAACCTACAGCAAACCAGACCCAAATCTAGTAGGAGAAGAGAAATAATTAAAATCAGAGAAGAAATCAACAGGATTGAATCAAGAAAAACATTACAAAAAATCAGCCAAATGAAGAGCTGGTTTTTTGAAAAAATAAACAAAATTGACACCCCATTGGCCCAACTAACTAAAAAAAGAAGAGAAAAGACCCAAATCCATAAAATCAGAGATGAAAAAGGAAATGTAACAACAGACACCACAGAAATCAAAAGAATCATCAGAAATTACTACAAGGACTTGTATGCCAGCAAACAGGGAAACCTATCAGAAATGGATAGATTCCTGGACACATGCAACCTGCCTAAATTGAACCAGGAAGACATCGAAAACCTAAACAGACCCATAACTGAGACAGAAATTGAAACAGTAATAAAGGCCCTCCCAACAAAGAAAAGCCCAGGACCAGATGGATTCACTGCTGAATTCTACCAGACATTTAAAGAAGAACTAACTCCAATTCTTCTCAAACTATTCAGAACAATCGAAGAAGAGGGAATCCTCCCAAATTCTTTCTATGAAGCCAGCATCACCTTAATTCCTAAGCCAGAAAAAGATGCAGCACTGAAAGAGAATTACAGACCAATATCCCTGATGAACATAGATGCAAAAATCCTCAATAAAATTCTCGCCAATAGAATGCAACAACACATCAGAAAGATCATCCACCCAGACCAAGTGGGATTTATCCCTGGTATGCAGGGATGGTTTAATGTGTGCAAGACAATCAATGTGATACACCACATTAACAGACTGCAGAAGAAAAACCATATGATTATCTCAATAGATGCCGAGAAAGCATTTGATAAAATACAACACCCGTTCATGATGAAAACTCTAAGCAAACTGGGTTTGGAAGGAATATTCCTCAATACAATCAAAGCAATCTATGAAAAACCCACAGCCAAGATCCTATCGAATGGGGAAAACTTGGAAGCATTTCCACTGAGATCTGGTACCAGACAGGGATGTCCACTCTCACCACTGCTATTCAATATAGTTCTGGAGGTTCTAGCCAGAGCTATTAGGCAAGAAAAAGAAATTAAAGGGATACAAATTGGGAAGGAAGAAGTCAAACTATCCCTCTTTGCAGATGACATGATTCTTTATTTAGGGGACCCAAAGAACTCTACTAAGAGACTATTGGAACTCATAGAAGAGTTTGGCAAAGTAGCAGGGTATAAAATCAATGCACAAAAATCAACAGCCTTTGTATACACAGACAATGCCATGGCTGAGGAAGAACTTCTAAGATCAATCCCATTCACAATAGCTACAAAAACAATCAAATACCTTGGAATAAACTTATCCAAGGACGTTAAAGATCTCTACGATGAAAATTACAAAACCTTAAAGAAAGAAATAGAAGAGGATACCAAGAAATGGAAAAATCTTCCATGCTCATGGATTGGAAGAATCAATATCATCTCAATGTCCATTCTCCCAAAAGCAATTTATAAATTCAATGCAATACCAATCAAGATACCGAAGACCTTCTTCTCAGATCTGGAAAAAATGGTGCTGAAATTTATATGGAGGCACAAGAGACCTCGAATAGCTAAAGCAATCTTGTACAACAAAAACAAAGCCGGAGGCATCACAATACCAGATTTCAGGACATACTACAGGGCAGTTGTAATCAAAACAGCATGGTACTGGTACAGAAACAGATGGATAGACCAATGGAACAGAATTGAAATACCAGAAATCAACCCAAACATCTACAGCCAACTTATATTTGATCAAGGATCTAAAACTAATTTCTGGAGCAAGGACAGTCTATTCAATAAATGGTGCTGGGAAAATTGGATTTCCACGTGCAGAATCATGAAGCAAGGCCCCTACCTTACACCTTACACAAAAATCCACTCAACATGGATTAAAGACCTAAATCTACGACCTGACACCATCAAGTTACTAGAGAACATTGGAGAAACCCTTCAAGATATTGGCACAGGCAAAGAGTTTCTGGAAAAGACCCGGGAGGCTCAGGCAGTCAAAGCCAAAATTAACTATTGGGATTGCATCAAATTGAGAAGTTTCTGTACTGCAAAAGAAACAGTCAGGAGAGTGAAGAGACAACCGACAGAATGGGAAAAAATATTTGCAAACTATGCAACAGATAAAGGGTTAATAACCAGAATCTACAAAGAGATCAAGAAACTCCACAAAAACAAAACCAACAACCCACTTAAGAGATGGGCCAAGGACCTCAATAGACATTTTTCAAAAGAGGAAATCCAAATGGCCAACAGGCACATGAAAAAATGTTCAAGGTCATTAGCAATCAGGGAAATGCAAATCAAAACCACAATGAGGTTTCACCTCACCCCGGTTAGAATGGCTCACATTCAGAAATCTACCAACAACAGATGCTGGTGAGGATGTGGGGAAAAAGGGACACTAACCCACTGATGGTGGGAATGCAAACTGGTCAAGCCACTATGGAAGTCAATCTGGAGATCCCTCAGAAACCTGAAGATAATCCTACCGTTCGACCCAGCCATCCCACTCCTTGGAATTTACCCAAAGGAATTTAAATTGGCAAACAAAAAAGCGGTCTGCACCCTAATGTTTATTGCAGCTCAATTCACAATAGCTAAGACCTGGAACCAACCTAAATGCCCATCAACGGTAGACTGGATAAAGAAATTATGGGATATGTACTCTTTAGAATACTATACCGCAGTAAGAAACAACGAAATCCAGTCATTTGCAACAAAATGGAGGAATCTGGACACATCATGCTGAGTGAAATAAGCCAGTCCCAAAGGGACAAATACCATATGTTCTCCCTGATCGGTGACGACTGACTGAACACCAAAAAGGAAACCTGTTGAAGTGGAATGGACACTATGGGAAATGGTGACTTGATCAGCATAGCCCTGACTGTTAATGAACAACTTAATACATTATCCCTCTTAGTAGTTTTTTTGTCTGTTCTACTTAATATGACTGGTTTAATTCTGTAATTAATACACAGTTATTCTTAAGTGTTGAAATTTAACTGAAATGTGATCCCTGTTAAACATAAGAGTAGGAATAAGAGAGGGAAGAGATATATAATTTGGGACATGCTCAAGCTGACTTGCCCCAAATGGTAGAGTTAGAAACATACCAGGGGACTCCAATTTAATCCCATCAAGGTGGCATGTACCAATGCCATCTCACTAGTCCAAGTGATCAATTTCAGTTCACAATTGATCATAATGAAAGGACTAAGAGTCAAAGGGAGCACATAAGCAAGTCTAGTACCTGCTAACACTAACCGATAGAATAAATAAAGGGGAGAGTGATCCAACATGGGAAGTGAGATACTCAGCAGACTCATAGAATGGCAGATGTCCTAAATAGCACTCTGGCCTCAGAATCAGCCCTAAAGGCATTCGGAGCTGGCTGAAAAGCCCATGAGAGTATTTCAGGCATGGAAAGCCAAGACACTCTGGCAAAAGATCTCTGTGAGTGAGATCTCAGTGGAAAAAACAGGTCTTCAAAGAAGGAGGTACCTTTCTCTGAAGGGAGGAGAGAACCTCCACTTTGACTATGACCTTGTCTAAACAAGATAAGAGTCGGAGAACTCAAGGGGCTTCCATAGCCTTGGAAACTCATGACTGGAGCATAGGGGGATTGCTGATGCCATAGACAGGAGTGTCAATTGGTAAAGTCAACAACAGGAGTCACTGTGCACTTACTCCTCATGTAGGATCTCTGTCCTTAATGTGCTGTGCATTGAGATTTAATGCTATAACGAGTACTCAAACAATATATTTCACTTTGTGTTTCTATGGGGGTGCAAACTGTTGAAATCTTTACTTAATGCATATTAAACTGATCCTCTGTAAAAAAAAAAAAAGAAAAAAAGAAAAGAAAAGAAAAGAAAAGAAACTATCAACTCCCAACTTGACTCTCACTGGGATTAAACATGACAATAGGTCTGATCTGATTTCATCATCATTTAAAAAAAATCATCTATTATTTTTCACTTTATGTTTCTGTGTGGGAGCAAACTGTTGAAATCCTTACTTAAGGTATACTAAGCTGATCTTCTGTATATTAAGATAATCGAAAATGAATCTTGATGTGAATGGAAGGGGAGAGGGAGTGGGAAAGGGGAGGGTTGTGGGTGGGAGGGACGGTATCGGGGGGAAGCCATAGTAATCCATTATTCGTACTTTGGAAACTTATATTCATTAAATAAAATTTAAAAAAAATAATAAATACTTAAAAAAAAGAGAATAAATTATATATAATGTATATTATATGCAATAAACATGAATTATATATGATTTACTCAAAAAAAAAAAAAAAAGAGTACATATCCCATAATTTCTTTATCCAGTCTACCGTTGATGGGCATTTAGGTTGGTTCCAGGTCTTGGCTATTGTGAATTGTGCTGCAATAAACATTAGGGTGCAGACCGCTTTTTTTGTTTGCCAATTTAAATTCCTTTGGGTAAATTCCAAGGAGTGGGATGGCTGGGTCGAATGGTAGGGTTATATTCAGGTTGCTGAGGAATCTCCAGACTGACTTCCATAGTGGCTTGACCAGTTTGCATTCCCACCAACAGTGGGTTAGTGTCCCTTTTTCCCCACATCCTCGCCAGCATCTGTTGTTGGTAGATTTCTGTATGTGGGCCATTCTAACTGGGGTGAGGTGAAACCTCATTGTGTCCATTCTCCCAAAAACAATTTATAGATTCAATGCAATTCCAATCAGGATACCAAAGACATTCTTCTCAGATCTAGAAAAAATGATGCTGAAATTCATATGGAGGCAAAAGAGACCTCGAATAGCTAAAGCAATCTTGTACAACAAAAACAATACCAGAGGCATCTCAATACCAGATTTCAGGACATACTACAGGGCAGTTGTAATCAAAACAGCATGGTACTGGTACAGAAACAGATGGATAGACTAATGGAACAGAATTGAAACACCAGAAATCAACCCAAACATCTACAGCCAACTTATATTTGACCAAGGATCTAAAACCAATTCCTGGAGCAAGGACAGTCTATTCAACAAATGGTGCTGGGAAAACTGGATTTCCATGTGCAGAAGCATGAAACAAGACCCCTGCCTTACACCTTACACAAAAATCCACTCAACATGGATTAAAGACCTAAATCTACGACCTGACACCATTAAGTTATTAGAGAACATTGAGAAACCCTTCAAGATATTGGCACAGGCAAAGAGTTTCTGGAAAAGACCCAGGAGGCACAGGCAGTCAAAGCCAAAATCAACTATTGGGATTGCATCAAATTGAGAAGTTTCTGTACTGCAAAAGAAACAGTCAGGAGAGTGAAGAGACAACCGACAGAATGGGAAAAAATATTTGCAAACTATGCAACAGATAAAGGGTTAATAACCAGAATCTACAAAGAGATCAAGAAACTCCACAAAAACAAAACCAACAACCCACTTAAGAGATGGGCCAAGGACCTCAATAGACATTTTTCAAAAGAGGAAATCCAAATGGCCAACAGACACATGAAAAAATGTTCAAGATCACTAGCAATCAGGGAAATGTAAATCAAAGTACTTTTCTTTATAATCTACTATATACTCCTTCTTATACTAATTTTGCTAATTCAAGAGCAAACAAATCCAACAATAAAAAAAACAGATATAATCTATAATTTAAGTGATTTGCAATTTTAAACATGCATAAATTTGATTTAACATCTATTTTCCTACCTTTCTGAGGAATGAACAGTAATCATGGTAAAATTAATGGAAGACCCATAGTGACCTATTTGCCCCATGATTAGCTAGTTCTTTCTTTGCCCAGGCTCATGACAAGTCCGAAGCAGTTTCTCAAGAGATTTTCTGATCTCCTACTGCAATTCCCTCTTATTACTTATTTCACTTTGTACAGCAGTGCATTGATACAGAATGCACTATCTAGGCAATGAGATTAAATTTATTTAGTTAAAATAAGAAAATTAGAAAAGATAAATATATTTGTAAATTTTTAAAAGTGGTTTTTACAGACATATTAAAATATAATCTGCTTACCAAAATTGCTCTATAGTTGTTATTTAGGGATTCCAAGATGGTGGAATAAGGAAAGGGCATATATCTCTAGACTAGGGGAAAATAGCTTTAAACAATAGTGGAGGAAGTATATTTCTGGGGGACAGTTATAGAGAAAACTAGAGTGTAATGCTACTGAAGGAAGAGAGATGTCGTGGATCTGTGTGGAAGACAAGGACTCATAGCAGGAGCACATCCATAACACATGACCCCAGCAACCAAGAGCCAGAGAAGGTGCCAGCTTTGGAGAAGGATGTAAGATCAGACTCCAACAGTATGTGCCACTGGAGATACAGGCAGAGGGAGGGACTGGCATAAATTTGGCCTGGAGTACTAAAGGGAATACGGTACCTGCTAACCCAGCAGAAAAGAAAAGGTGCATGTTTCTTCTCTTCTACAGCTCCCTGAGCACACCCAACACATGTTCCTGGGTATTCACTGAAGGGCAGACACCCTACTAAGCCACAGAGTCATCGTTCAAACATAAAAAGAATCAGAAAAAAAGCATTTAAACAATGCCCAAAAATAAATGTGGAAATTGAAGAAACAAGGAAATGTAAAACAACTTGACCCCGCCAAAGGAACATAGCAACACTTCACTATTAGAATGTGAAGATGAAGAGACTGATGAAATACCTGAACACAGAATTCCAGGACAATAGTGAATAGCAATGGTGAGAGTGGGCACTCTTATCTGGCTCCAGATCTTAGTAACAATTCTTCCAACATTTTCCCATTCAAAAAGATGCTAGCAGTGGGTTTGTATTTGAATACAGAATTCAAGATTAATCATAGACTTATTCAGAAACAATGAGAACCGTATTCATGAGTTAAAGGAATCCATACATAACATGAACAAAAATTATCCCATGAGATTTACATTTTGAAGAGAAATCAATCAGAAATATTAGAAATGAACAAAATACTAGCCAATCAAATTCAACAACACATCAGAAAGATCATTCACCCAGAGCAGGAATGGTTCCACATTTACAACTCAAAAAAAGTGATATATCACATTAACAAATTAAAGAACAAAAACCATAAGATTTTGTAAATAGATGCAGAGAAAGCATTTGATAAAAGTCAACATTCTTTCATGATTAAAGCCATAAGAAAATTGTGTATAGAAGGAACATTCCTCAAGCAAATTAAGACAAGTTCTGACCACTGCTAGCATCTTTTTGAATGGGAAAATGTTGGAAGAATTGTTACTAAGATCTGGAGCCAGATAAGAGTGCCCACTCTCACCATTGCTATTCACTATTGTCCTGGAAGATTTAGCCAGAGCCATTAGACAAGAAAAAGAAATTAAAGGGATACAAATTGGAAAGAAGGAAGTCAAACTATCCCTATTTGCATATCACATGGTTCTATCTCTAGTGGAATGAAAACACGACTGAGAAACATGTAACTCATAAAAGAGTTTGGTAAAGTGTCAGGATACAAAATTAACACACAAAAATTAGTAGCCTTTGTATACACAGACAATGCCATGGCTGACAAAGAACTTCTAAATCAGTCACATTCACAATAGGAAAAAAAATTCAATACATTGGAACAACCCTAACAAGGCATTGCAATGATCTGTATGATGAAAATTACAAAACATTAAAGAAATAAATAGAAGCAGACACAAAGAAATAGAAAACTCTTCCATGTTTGTGGATTGGAAGAATCAATATCATAAAAATGTCTTGTCCTGATGGTTGATGTACAGTGTAATACTTCATCCATTTTAGTATTTTTTTTTTGTTCTAGTACCATTGGTTGAACTCTGTAATTAACACACATTTGTTCTTAGGTGTTCAAATTTTAACTGAAAAGTGATCCTTGTTAGGAAGTTGGAAAACATAATGTTGAATGAAATAAGCCAATCCCAAAGGGACAAATACCACTTGTTCTCCTTGATAGGTGACAACTAACTGAGCACCAAAAAGGAAACCTGTTAAAGTGAAATGAACACTATGAGAAACGGTGACTTGTTCAGCCCTCACCCTGACTGTTGATGAGCAGCTTAATATGTTATCCCTCTTAGTATTTTTTTTGTTTGTTCTACTTAATACTTTTGGTTGAATACTATAATCAATACACAATTCTTCTTAAGTGCTGAAACTTAACTGAAAAGTGATCACTGTTAAATATAAGAGTGGGAATAAAGAGGGAATAGATGTGCAATTCGGGACATGCTCAAGCTGACTTACCTCAAACGGTAGAGTTAGAAATATACCAGGGGATTCCAATTCAATCCCATCGAGGTGGCATGTACCAATGCCATCTCACTAGTCCCAGTGATCAATTTCTGTTCACAATTGATTGTAATGATAGGACTAAGAACCAAAGGGATCACATAAACAAGAATAGTGTCTGCAAATACTAGCTGATAGAATCAAAAAGGGAGAGAATGGTCCAACATGGGAAGTGAGATATACAGCAGACTCATAGAATGGCAAATGTCCTAACAGCACTCTGGCCTCAGAATCAGCCCTTAAGGCATGCAGATCTGGCTGAAATGCCCATGAGAATATTACAGGCATGGAAATCCAAGACACTCTGGGGGAAAAAAAAAAAAAAAACCCTAAATGAAAGATCTCCACGGGTGAGATCCCAGTGGAAATAACGGGTCATCAAAGAAGGAGGTACCTTTCTCTGAAGGGAGGTGAGAACTTCCACTTTGACCATGGCCTTGTCTAAATATGATCAGAGTCGGTGAACTCAGGGGGCTTCCATAGCCTTGGCAACTCATGACTAGAGCCTAGGGAGATTACCGATGCCATAAACAAGAGTGTCAAATTGTTATGTCAACAACAGGAGTCACTGTGCACTTACTCCTCATGTAGGATCTCTGTCCTTAGTGTGCTGTACATTGAGATTTAATGCTATAACTAGTACTCAAACAGTATTTTTCACTTTATGTTTCTGTGTGGGAGCAAACTGTTGAAATCTTTACTTAATGTATGCTAAACTGATCTTCTGTATATAAAGAGAATCGAAAATGAATCTTGATGTGAATGGAAGGGGAGAGGGAGTGGGAAAGGGGAGGGTTGCTGGTTGGAGGGACGTTATGGGGGTAAGCCATTATAATCCATATTCTGTACTTTGGAAATTTATATTCATTAAATAAAAGTTAAAGAAAAACAGAAAAAAAAACAGACCTAAAACAATTTACAGGTTCAGGGAAATTGCAATCAAAATACTGACATTCTTCTCAGATATAGGAAAAATGCTGCTATAATCCATATGGAAACAGAACCCCCCTAACCCAATAACTAAAGCACTCATACAGGAAGAAAACAAAGCCAGAGGCATCACAATACCAGATTTCAAAACAGACTACAGGGTGGTTACAATCAAAACAGCCTGGAACTGGCATAAAAACAGACGGGTAGACCAGTGGAAGAGAATAGAAAACTGGATCTCCCTGTGCAGATATATGAAATAAGACCCGTACCATACCCCTACACAGAAATCCACTCAAAATGGGTCTATGACCTGATACCATTAAATTATTGAAGAACTTTGGGGAAATTGTAAGATATTAGCATATGCAAATCATTTTGGAAAAAACACCAGAAGCATAGGCAAACATAACAAAAATTGATAATTTGGATTAATCAAGCTGAGAAGCTTCTGCACTTCAAAAGACACTCAGCAAAGTGAAGTGGCAATGGACAGGAGAAAATATTTTCATACTATGCAACTGCTAAAGCATTAATATTCAGAACATATAAAGAGATCAAGAAACTCAACAACAATACAAAAATACAGTTAAGAAATGAGCAAGGGACTTGAACAGGCATTATTCAAAAGTGGAAATTAAAATGGCCAATAGACACATGAAAATATACTCAGGATCACTATCAGGGAAATGCAAATAAAAACCACAATGAGGTTTCACCTCACCCCAATTAGAATGGATCTCATACAGAAATCAACCAACAAAAAATTCTGTCAAGGATGTGGGGGAAAAGATACCCTAGTACACTGTCAGTGGGAATGTAAATTGGTGCAGCTATTGGGGAAGACAGTATGGAGACATCTCAGAAATCTGACTAAAGATCTGCCATATGACCCAGCCATCCCACTCCTGGATAGTTACTCAAATGAAATGAAATAAGCACATGAAAAATTGGTTTGCACTCCCATGTGTATTACAGTTCACTTCACAATACCTAAGATATAGAATCAACCCAGATATTCATCAACTGATGACTTGATAAGAAATGGTACATATACATGATGGAATACTCAGCAGAAAAAAAAAATGAAATCCTGTCTTTTGTAACACAATGGATGCAACCAGAAAACATCATACTTTGTAAAAAAAAAGCCGGTGCCCAACTGTGGTAACTAATAAATATTAGAGCACCTAAAATGTAATATATGGGAAAGAAATGGACATTTTGAGGTTTGATGATTGTTTACAGCCCTTGTCACTACTGTAGAGGTACAGTGTCTTTTTCTTCAACTACTTTTTGAACACTTTCTTAATGAAGTGTTAATCTTATGAGTATAAAGTAAACTGAAAGTAGATACTTGTAAAAATTAAAAGTAGGAGTAGGATTGAGAGGAGGAAGAAATGTGGAATTGGGTGGGAGGGAGGGTATGGTGGGAAGTATCATTATGTTCCTAAATCTGTACATATTAAATGCAGCAAATTTGTATACCTTAAATAAAATTTTAAAAAATTAAAATAAATTACTTAACAGGTGGGAGGGTAGTTATGGGAGGAAAAACTGCTGTAATCCAAAAGTTGTACCTTCAAAATTTATATTTATTAAATAAATGTTTAAAAAAATAAAATAAAGTAAAAAACACATGACAGAAAAAAAAAACTGAATTCATAGGGATTGACGCTGTGGAAAAGCCACCACTTGCAAAGCCAGCATCCAATTTGGGCAATGATTCAGGAACTGGCTGCTCCACTTCAGATCTAGTTCCCTGCTATGGCCTGGGAGAAGCAATGATAGACTGCCAAAGTGCTTGGGCCTGTACTAACCCTATGGGAAACCTAGAAGAAGCACCTGGCTCCTGGCTTCGGCCTGGTCCAACCCAGTCAGTGCAGCCATCTGGGGAGTGAACAAACTGATGGGAGATCTCTGTCTCTCCCTTTCTATCTGTGACTGTGACTTTCAAATAAATAATCTAAAAAAAAAAGTAATTAGAAGCACAACTAAAGAATACTTCAATTTGAACAATGAAAATAAAAAAAAAAACTCAGAGCTAAAGGAGTGTTCATAGGAGAATTTGGAATTTTTACAGGCTTACATTAGAAAGACATGTTTACTATAGTCGATCAAGTTCTCACTCTGATAAATCCATTCTGGGTTGTTAAGTCTGGGTGCAGTTAAGCTGCCACATGGAATGCCCACCACCCACTTCAGCACCTGGCTATGCTACTTCAAACTCCCTGCTTATGTACCTGTGAAGCAGTAGATGAAGGCTCAAGTATTTGGGTTCCTTCCAGTAATGTGGGCAATCCAGTTCCAGGCTTCAAATGGGCCCATCATTGGCTGATTGTGGATATTTGAGGAGTGAACCAGTTGATGTAAAATTTCTGTTTCTCTGTCACTTTGTCCTTTAAATTAATAAATATTAGGTAAACCAGGGAAAATATTTAAGCTTGGGTAACTATGAAAGCTACAATTAATGAATATGGAAAAAGATTTCAAGGACACAAAACAACCAATCAATAGTGTAAGAAACAAACTTAAAATTTATTTCATTTAATAAAAATTAGACAATAGTATTGACACATTGATGTTGGAATAAGGAGAGTACATGAATTACTAATATAGACAAAAGTTTTATTACTAACATACAACAGGTATTAATGAATATAGGCTATTTTATCAACTTCATGTTAAGAAATCAATAATTATAATGTTGAGTGAATTCCACATTCCACAGCCTATCAGAACACAAGATGGAATTAAAATAAAAAAAAATCTGCTTCACTCTTTATCTGCTAAAAATACTTTGTAATTAATCAATGTAAATTTTCACCCCCTCCCAAAGAAAAACAAATTCTAAGCATTTTTAGTTTATCTGATGAATTATATTAGGTATTATGGAAAAAAAAATAGCAATAATAAACAAACTTGAAGAAAGTAGAGGAGAGAAAACACTAAACTTTATGAGAGTACTAACATTCTGCTACAAAGCTAGAGAGAGGCATTACAAGCAAAATACAGAGTAGTGTTATTTGTGAATATAAGTTTTTAAGCTCTGAATAATCACCAAACTGAATTAATCTATGCATAAAAATGAATAACATCAATATCAAGTAGTATTTATCTCAAGGACATGGAGTTGTTTTGACTTTCAAGAATGAAGCATTGCCATTCACTACAGATATATAACAAAGCAGAAAAAATGATTTTATGAATAGATTTAGAACATTGTGTTGAATGTTCAGATATTGCATCAAGGACAGTAAGGGTACATAAATATATGACTGAACAAATGAATACTTGCTGGGATTTTACCAGAAATATTAAGAATGACATATTCCAGTTTGTTTCCACCAGCATACTGACTGTAAGGATGCTGTAAAGTTCAAATACTTGATGGCATTTTTTTAACTTTATTTAATGAATATAAATTTCCAAAGTACAGCTTATGGATTACAATGGCTTCCCCCCTCATAACGTCCCTCCCACTCGCAACCCTCCCCTTTCCCACTCCCTCTCCCCTTCCATTCACATCAAGATTCATTTTCGATTCTCTTTATATACAGAAGATCAGTTTAGCATACATTAAGTAAAGATTTCAACAGTTTGCTCCCACACAGAAACATAAAGTGAAAAATACTGTTTGAGTACTAGTTATAGCATTAAATCTCAATGTACAGCACACTAAGGACAGAGATCCTACATGAGGAGTAAGTGCACAGTGACTCCTGTTGTTGACATAACAATTTGACACTCTTGTTTATGGCATCGGTAATCTCCCTAGGCTCTAGTCATGAGTTGCCAAGGCTATGGAAGCCTTTTGAGTTCACTGACTTCGATCTTATTCCAACAGGGTCATAGTCAAAGTGGAAGTTCTCTCCTCCCTTCAGAGAAAGGTACCTCCTTCTTTGATGGCCCCGTTCTTTCCACTGGTATCTCACTCACACAGATCATCCATTTAGGTCGTCTTCTTTTTTTTTTTTTTTTTTTTTTTCCAGGGTGTCTTGGCTTTGCATGCCTGGAATACTCTCATGGGCTTTTCAGCCGGATCCGCATGTCTTAAGGGCTGATACTAAGGCCAGAGTGCTATTTGGGACATCTGTCATTCTATGGGTCTGCTGTGTATCTCACTTCCCATGTTGGATCATTCTCTCCCTTTTTGATTCTATCAGCTAGTATTTGCAGACACTAGTCTTGTTTATGTGATCCCTTTGGTTCTTAGTCCTATCATTATGATCAATTGTGAACAGAAATTGATCAATAGGACTAGTGAGATGGCATTGGTACATGCCACCTTGATGGGATTGAATTGGAATCCCCTGGTATGTTTCTGACTCTACTGTTTGAGGTAAGTCTGCTTCAGCATGTCCCGAATTAAAAATAAATAAATGAGCATATATTTTTCCAGGATATTAGCCAATAAACAAGTTTACCACCAACAACCTTGCTTCTTAAAAGTTCAATATACATAGTTACTAACTCAATATTAATAGTAGAAAATTCTGAGTTGCACATTGCTATTAAACATGAATTGCATGCATGCTAGTTAAAATCAGTTTATTCTTGATGTGAGAATATTTTGGATAATATCCATATGTTTTGGAGAAGAAGTGTTGTGCTGTCGATTGAAGGAGCTGGGTTGTTTTGCAAATCAAGATTCAAACTTAAAGCTTATCCTCTCAATTTAAAGAAGCATTGGAATGAATGAAGATCTTTCAGAAACTACTCATCCTGCCAATCTCAGTGACAGCACTGATAACTCTTAGTAAAAGAAATTCACAATGTGAAAAGTAGTCTTTGCTCTCTTATCTAGGAAATTCTTTCAATACATTGTTCATGCGCATTGCTTTTACTCCACAATATGGCTAAAGTATATTTTCAGTAGTAAATCCATTTTAAATAATTTGCATAAAAATAATTGCAGACTTGAATGAAATGAGGGAAGAGTAATTTCATTATCACCTTCTACAGACTCCTACACATTCTGCATCAGCTGAATGTCTGGTGTCCTGATGAGAACATCCTGCTTGCACACTAACTTCACACAAGGGTTAGGGGTGTGTGTGTGTGTGTGTGTGTATACATACAAACTTCACACATTATATATGTATATATATGTGTATATACATACACACAAGATTTCTATAAATATATATACATAAAGAATTCTTATGTGTATATACACATATAAGTAATGTATGCAAATATATATAAGATTCTCAAACTATATATATATATGTTTATATATGTAACACAATCCATGTATGTATGTATATATATGTATATATATATATAAACACACGCATACAAACATGTGGGCATATTAAAAGCTTAGTGAAAATGGAATTATAACATTAGTATATTTTGGATAAAATTTTTGAAATATGTGCAGTTTTTGGTTTCATACAGTATATTTTTAAGTTTTTGAATACTTTTGTGTGTGTGTTTTCAGACATATATTTACATATATACACACACAAACACAATTCATGATCAAGGCATAATATTTATCATTTTTGGCACAAAAAGAAACAAACTGATTCACACTCAGTCTAAATTATTAAAAAAATTAAAAGTGGTAGTCTTTCAAAGTTCATACTTTATTTGTTGGAGAGTATATAATATATATTTTAACAACAATCTCCAATGTTTGAACACAATGACATAAAAACAACTGTCCCACATTCCAGAATCCATGAGCTGTTTTGTTAACATGAGACTTTGTCACACTCAATTTTAATGGATTGTTCAAGACCATACAATGAGGGTCAAACTTGTTCAAGACCTAAATATATGTAAATGTATACTTTCAGGAATATGTGAGAGTCAACTGGGTGTGTCAAATCTCTTCTTCTTTAAGAAAACATAAACTTTTATTTATCCATGGAAATTTGAATATTGCAAATAATAAATGGAAAAAATAATTGGAATAGCATGGTCAAAGGCACAAAGATCAAAGAAAGAGCAACAATGAAAATAAAAACAAGCAAGTTGGTCAAATCAAGTAATTTAAATATCAATGAAAAGAAAATTATTATTTGAATTTGGAGAGAAATGCAGAGATGGGACCTTGGACGAATCCTTGGAAATCCTCAACAGTTTCCTCTTGACCCTTCCAAGATGTCTTCCGTGTTTCTGTGCACTTTGTAAATGCTAAGAACACCATTAGATTGATGCAGATGAAAAGATTTAGTGACAGGGGAAAGAAAAATGCACAGCTATTTTAAAATCAGTCTTTTTCCTCCAAAAATCTGGTTGACCTCTTTTCCTGGAATGAAGGCTTACACAATTTTATATAACCATTGTATTTATAGCTAAATGGGTGATAAAACTTAGTGTATGATTTGTTATAATAAAAAGAGCAGCAAGTCCTACTGTTTATGTAGGGCAAGTGCAGTGACAGTGACATTGCCTGCTGTGATGATGACATTGGAAGAAAGCACAACAACAGGGAAAAAATAACAAAACTATACTTAGCCTCTACAGCTTTGTAATGAGATGTTGTTACCAAAAAAAAAAAAAATAATAATAATAAGGTAAGGGGGCAGAAGAGACTTTGGGTTTTATTGCAAATGTTGATGATGGGTTCTGAGGTATAGTATGGCCATGGACAAAGATAAATAGGAAATGCAACCAACTTTAATTTCAATAGGCCATACCTCAGAACTACATACCCAAAGATAATTCTCCAACTGAGTGAAAGATTTCTTTTGTTGTTTTTAAAGTAGGAAAAGTATTTTTCACATTTGGAGATAAGCCACTTAGTATTTTCTACTTCATTCTCTGATTATGAATAGTTGACATTTAGAAATTTGAGTTGCCCAAACCAAATGGGCAAAATAACAGCAATTCAAAACACTTATGCTGGGAGTGGTGCTGTTGTGCAGCATTTTAAGCCAC
Source organism: Oryctolagus cuniculus (assembly GCF_051225735.1). Lineage (NCBI taxonomy): Eukaryota > Metazoa > Chordata > Mammalia > Lagomorpha > Leporidae > Oryctolagus > Oryctolagus cuniculus. Next base: position 27,743,563 of record NC_142871.1, on the reverse strand, counting down.
TGTCTGCAGTGCCAGCATCCTATGTTGGTGCTGCTTTGAGTCCCGTGGCTGCTCCACTTCTGATCCAGCTCCCTGCTAATGTGCCTGTGAAAGCAGTGGATAATGGCCAAAGTGCTTGGACTCCTGTACCCAAATGGGAGAGCCAGAGGAAGCTTCTGGCTTCTGGTTTTGGCTTGGCCTAGCTCTGGCCAATGCAGCTATTTGGAATGAACCAGTGGGTGGAAGATGTCTCTGTCTTTCTAACTCTTTCAAATAAAGCTTAAAAATAAATTTGTATCCCCATAATTCTATAAATATATGCATTGTGAAACTATGTGATTTTTTAAGTAAATTTTTACTTTCACTTAAGAAATTTTTCTTTCAATGGTTCAAAATGTTCCTTGGTTTTGCCAATAAAGAGGTCAACAAAATAAGCATTAATTGTAAAACCCTGCATTATCCAATATACAGAGAGTGCTTTTAGATGCATTATTTAACTGATATGATTGTTATCAGGGCATAGCTAAGAGAAGTTTGCTCAATTGGAATAAATGTATTATAAACACAAAGCAATCAAATAGTAGATTTAACCTGGTGCTTTTTCAATATCCCTAAATCATAAATCAATTTATGGTAAGACTCCAAAACAGATCTTGCCAAATAAAGGGGAAAGAAAAGCTGCAGAAGAAAGGGGTATATAAGGGTATCAGTGGACTACAGAGATACTAGAGAAAAAGCAGAAAAAAAAAATAACTAATGATTCAGTTACAATCAGTTAAGGGCTGCCATGTTAGTATTTAAAACAAAGTTTATTGAGAAAATTAATCTTTTATTTGACTTGGTTTCAACTCCATAATTGCTTAGTTGCTGTTCTTGATTCCAATATCTCACTTACACTCAGCAAGTATAACATGTGGAAAGATTGACAAACGGTAACAGTAACAGTCAATCAAAAGTGAAGCTGTCAGATAGAGGAGGAATTGCTTCATATGTCGGAAAATTAAAAAGACAGAATTCCCAGAGAAAGGAGATTACTGACCATGAAGCACTCACAAAACTATTTTATAGCGTTTGTTTTCCAAATATATATGGTTTTAATTAGTTGAGAAAAATAACACAGCGCACATTTATATTATATCTGGGTTGCCCTCAGACTCTGCTTCCAGCCTTGGGTGGCATTTTACTTTACCACAAAACCTTTTAAAGCATACAGCATGCACATGGACCTGATCCTTTTGAAAATGCAAATCAAAAACGCTGGTTGCCATTTTTCTAACTTCTATGAAATGTATTGATCTAAATAGTATAGGGAAAGGACCTTTTTGGCAGTCAAAAGCCACCTTACTAAGAAAAATAAGAAGCTGTTAAAAGGCAGTTGATAACATCTTGGATGTTAAAGGCATTTTTATGACAGAGTTAATTAATTTACCAAATTAATTATAAAAGAAAATTTCATCAATAAAGGAATTGCATCATTTTCACTCTATTTTATGTGACAAAGAATATGAAGCACATTTTTAGAGTAAAATGTTCATAAAATGAAATACCCAACCTTAGCTTTGGAAGCAGACAAATGACCTCCCTTGTTAAAACTACATTTTTTTCACATAGATCTTACTGAATTTCTTGCAGTTTAGCTCTAAAATAAACACTCTCAAAATGGCATTTTTAATGTACTAAAAACATTGCTTATTTTCTGTTTCAGAAAGTGAGAAGATGGAGCTCTGATGTACTTCCATTAGTCTGTATTAATATCCTATAATAGAATACAGTATAGAATATCTATATGGCTTCTATATTTGATGAGAGATTCATGCATAATTAGAAAATTATAATGCTCTTTTTGTTTGTTTTTTTTGTTTTTTTTTTTTTTTTTTTTTTGACAGGCAGAGTTAGACAGTGAGAGAGAGAGAGACAGAGACAAAGGTCGTCTTTCTGTTGGTTCACCCCACAAATGGCCGATCCGAAGATAGGAGTCAGGTGCCTCCTCCCAGTCTCCCCTGCGGGCACAGGACCCAAGTACTTGAGCTATCCTCCACTGCCTTCCCAGGCTACAGTAGAGAGCTGGATTGGAAGAGGAGCAACCGGGACAGAATCCGGCGCCCCAACCAGGACTAGAACTCAGAGTGTTGGCGCTGCAGTCAGAGGATTAGCCTAGTGAGCCGCGGCGCTGGCCTCTTTGTGTTATTTTAAAATATATATATTTCAGAATCTTTAAGGTTCATAATGAACTTTTGAAGTTTAGATACTGAAGGTAACATGATTATATTTTTAAAGATATTTCTAGGGGCCGGCGCTGTGGAATAGTGGGTTAAGCCTTCACCTGCAGTGCATCCCATATGGGCACCAGTTTCAGTCCCAGCTGCTCCACTTCCCATCCAGCTTCTGCTGAGGCCTCGAAAAGCAGTGGAAGATGGCCCAACTCCTTGGGCCCCTGCATCCACGTGGGAGACCTTGAAGAAGAAGCTCCTGGCTCCTGGCTTCTGATCAGCACTGCTTCGGCAATTGTGTCTGGTTGGGGAGTGAACCAGCAGATGGAAGATCTCTCTCTGCCTCTCCTCTCTCTGCATAGCTATGACTTTCAAATAAATAAATAAATCTTTAAAAAAAGATATTTCTAGATCATTTGAACAATAAAGATCAGTAAATTTTGAGAAAGTATAAAGAGTTTTCAGCCTTATGGAAGAAAGAACCGTAAATACAAGTGTACTTTAAAAATTTTTTGAAAATAGAACTAAAGCATAAGGTTTAAAAAGCAATTGAATCAATGCACTTTTTTCTTAATAATGCAGGCTATATTTTAAGGGACAATAAAAACCCTAATTTTGATTTATTGTGTAACAACTAAGGTATTCTACAAATTTATCTACACAAGTTTTTCCACTTCATTTTGTAAACACTGTATTATATTAGTAGCTTTTTTTGATTTTTTTAGGAGAAGATATCAAGGTGCAAATATATTAGATCAGTTGTTCAAGAACTGATGGTGAAAAAGTGGTGGAGGTCATGCTTATTTAATCCTATAACTTTCTGACCCAAATATTTCTGCTTTTTCAACTCACAAGGGCTACAACTTGACATTAAAAATTATATATATAATTAACAAGTTTGGAAACTACTTCGTTTTTTCAAAATTAACAAATAGTTTTTCAAAAGTTCCTTGGCCAAAAATAGTTTTCCCGCATAGTTCTTTATATAATTGCAATTAATTCTCTTTCTCATATCCTTATATATGTACCTAATAAACAAGGTAGACATAGGTTTTATTTAACAGACAGAGATCTGAAGATGTTAAAGGTAACTTATTTCACTTCAAGAAACCAGGATGAAAAAATTAAATCCATCATGAAAGGGTATTGTATTTTATCAAATGCTTTCTCTGCATCTATTGAGATAATCATATGGTTTTTCTTCTGCAGTCTGTTAATGTGGTGTATCACATTGATTGTTTTGCACACATTGAACCATCCCTGCATGCCAGGGATAAATCCCACTTGGTCTGGGTGGATGATCTTTCTGATGTGTTGTTGCATTCTATTGGCCAGAATTTTGTTGAGGATTTTTGCATCTGTGTTCATCAGGGATATTGGTCTGTAATTCTCTTTCAATGCTACATCTTTTTCCAGCTTAGGAATTAAGGTGATGCTGGCTTCATAGAAAGAATTTGCGAGGATTCCCTCTTTTTCGATTGTTCTGAATAGTTTGAGAAGAATTGGGGTTCCTTCTTCTTTAAATGTCTGGTAGAATTCAGCAGTGAATCCATCTGGTCCTGGGCTTTTCTTTGTTGGGAGGGCCTTTATTACTGTTTCAATGTCTGTCTCAGTTATGGGTCTGTTTAGGTTTTCTATGTCTTCCTGGTTCAATTTAGGTAGATTGCATGTGTCAAGGAATCTACCCATTTCTGATAGGTTTCCCTGTTTGCTGGCATACAAGTCCTTGTGGTAATTTCTGATGATTCTTTTTATTTCTGTGGTGTTTGCTGTTACATTGCCTTTTTCTTCTCTGATTTTATTGATTTGGGTCTTTTCTTTTCTTTTTTTTGGGACATGCTCAATCGGACTTGCCCCAAATGGTGGAGTTAGAATCATGCCAAGGGATCCCAATACAATCCCATCAAGGTGGCATGTACCAAGACCATCTCACTAGTCCAAGTGATCAATTTCAGTTCACAATTGATCACACTGATAGGTCTAAGAGTCAAAGGGATCAAACAAACAAGACTAGTGTCTGCTAATACTAACTGATAGAATAAAAAAGGGAAAAAGGGAGAGAATGATCCAACATGGGAAGTGAGATACACAGCAGACCCATAGAATGGCAGATGTCCCAAATAGCACTCTGGCCTCAGAATCAGCCCTTAAGGCATTCACATCTGGCTGAAGAGCCCATGAGAGTATTTTAGGCATGGAAAGCCAAGACACCCTGGGGAAAAAAAAAAAAAAAACTAAATGGAAGATCTGTGCGAGTGAGATCCCAGTGGAAAGAATGGGGCCATCAAAGAAGGAGGTACCTTTCTCTGAAGGGGGGAGAGAACTTCCGCTTTGACTATGACCCTGTCAGAATAAGATCAAAGTCGGTAAACTCAAAAGGCTTCCATAGCCTTGGCAACTCATGACTAGAGCCTAGGGAGATTACTGACGCCATAAACAAGAGTGTCAAATTGTTAAATCAACAACAGGAGTCACTGTGTACTTACTTCTCATGTGGGATCTGTCCTTAATGTGTTGTCCAATGTGAAGTAATGCTATAACTAGTACTCAAACAGTATTTTACACTTTGTGTTTCTGTGTGGGTGCAGACTGATGAAATCTTTACTTAATATATACTGAATTGATCTTCTGTATATAAAGATAATTGAAAATGAATCTTGATGTGAATGGAATGGGAGAGGGAGCAGGAGATGGGAGGGGTGTGAGTGGGAGGGAAATTATGGGGGGGAGCCATTGTAATCCATTAACTGTACTTTGAAAATTTATATTTACTAAATTAAAAAAAAAGAAAATGAAACCACAAAAAAATTAAATCCAAGTAAAACAAATAGAGGAGGCCGGCGCCGCGGCTCACTAGGCTAATCCCCCGCCTAGCGGCGCCGGCACACCAGGTTCTAGTCCCGGTCGGGGCGCCGGATTCTGTCCCGGTTGCCCCTCTTCCAGGCCAGCTCTCTGCTGTGGCCAGGGAGTGCAGTGGAGGATGGCCCAGGTGCTTGGGCCCTGCACCCCATGGGAGACCAGGAAAAGCACCTGGCTCCTGGCTCCTGCCAGGATCAGCGCGGTGCGCCGGCCGCAGCGCGCCGGCGGTGGCAGCCATTGGAGGGTGAACCAACGGCAAAGGAAGACCTTTCTCTCTGTCTCTCTCTCTCTCACTGTCCACTCTGCCTGTCAAAAAATAAAAAAAAATAAAAAAAAAAAAAACAAATAGAGGAATACATCCAAGAAAAAAACAAAGGTCATAAAATCAGATATGAAACAATCTACAAAACCAGAATAGAGAATGCAAATTATTCCAAAGCTGGTTCTTTGAAAAAAGAAACATGATGTTAATAAAACTTTTGGTGAAATAATGAAAATAAATAATTATCTGTATGAGAAATCAGAAGGAATTACAAGTTCAACTTTTCACAGGATAAGGGTAATGGTAAAATTTTGTAACAATAAATTAGGTAATTTTGATGGAATTGAGAATTTCCTGAGGAGATACAAATTGTCAAAAGTCATCAAAGGAGTGGAAAAATGAACAGCCCTACATGTATTAAGCACATGATATGTAGCCAAAATCAGGAGGAAGTCAAAATTATGGTTAAATGTTTTCAAATATTAAAAAGGAAATAATTTCTCTTGCAAATATTAAATTATAGGTAACACAAGAGTGATTCTTGCCACTCATTTTATGAAGTTTGCATTGCATTATTGGAACAACTAGATAAAAAATTTACAGGAAAAATGCATATTCCTCATAAAATAATTATAAAAGGCAATAATTATTGGCATGTTTAAATAGAATGACACATCATTATGAAGTAAATTTATTCCAGGAACAAAGGATTGACTTAATATTTTAAAATAATTAATAATGTGCATTATATCCAGAGGAAAAGATCATTATACCATGTTACTATGGACATTTGATGAAATTCAGCATTTATTTGTTTCTAAAACTTTTAGAGAACTAGGAATTTTCTAAAACTTCCTCAAGTTGCTAAAGTACACCTGGAAAAATCTTATCCTAATTTTATACTTAACTTTGAAGAAAAGAGAGTACAAAACACAAATTGAGGGATAAAGAAGCACATTTTCCTTTATTTGCAAATATCAAGACTGATTTGCTATAAAATACAAGAGAACATACATATATGTGAATAGAATTATTGTAGCAAGCTTGTACAATAAAAGGCAAATGGAAAAATAACACTAGAAAGCAAAAACAATATTTAAAATTTAAAAATAATACTTGCTATTCACAAAAGTACCACAATTGAATCAACATATAAATCACTCAGGGATATATTCTTTAAAAATATGTGAAAGACACGTACACTGAAACACACAAAATATGATTTTGAGGAAACAATGCAAATATAAACATCTAATCTTTGATTACATGCCTCTATTTTAATGTGAAAATATTCCTTTTTATTTCAGTAGTTTTGAAGTACAGTTTAAATATCAAAAATGTACATAAGAGTACAGATAAATGAGTTATTGTCCTAGAGAATGCTAATAACTGACACACAAAGTAAGAATATTATTGGTACCCTCATCATCTTCCCCAGCCCCCTCTGTATTCCTATCCTTTTTTTAACATGGAGAAAGAAGATTATATTGTCATTTGCATGATAGAATTCAGTAACGCACTATTTGTAACTAAATACCAAATGAATGACATCCACAATTTTTGTATTCTCTCTCTATATTAACTTCTTATTTCCTTTTTGGGTCTGGTTTATTTCACTTGGTATAATGATCTTCAGTTGCATTGATTTTGTTGAAAATGACAGGATTTTTTTATTTTTAATGCTGAGTATTATTCCATTGTGTCAGGGGAAGTGTATGTGTGCCTGTGTGTATCACATTATTTTCTTATCTAAACATCAGTTGATGGAAATCTAGGTTGATTTTCTATCTTTGATATGGTGAAGCGAGCTGCTGTAACTTGGGATGCAGACATCCCTTTCATACGCAAATTTCATTCCTTTAGCTATATTCTCAGATGTGGGATACTTGGGTCATATGGTAGATCTATTTTTAGCTTTCTGAGGAAAATCCATACTGTTTACTACATGGTTTCACCAATTTACATTACCACCAAGAGTGAATCAGGGGAATCTTTTTCCCTACACCCTCACTAGCATTTGTTATTTTTAATTTTTTGTAGATAGCCATTCCATGTGGAGTGAGATGACCTCACTGAAGTTTTTATTTACATTTCCCTGATGATTAGTGATCTTGAGCTTTTTTATGTGTACGTCTGTTGACCATTTGCATTTCATCCTTTAAAAATCGCCTATTCACATACTTTGTCCTTTCTGAACTGTAATGTGTGCTTTGCTGCTGTTTCACTATTTTCGGGATGACAGCCATGAAGTTAATTAATGACATCCCAATTCCATCAGGCTTTGTTTTTGGTAGAAATTTAATGTTTGAAGCCGGCGCCGTGGCTCAATAGGCTAATCCTCCACCTTGCGGCGCCGGCACACCGGGTTCTAGTCCCGGTTGGGGCGCCGGATTCTGTCCCGGTTGCCCCTCTTCCAGGCCAGCTCTCTGCTATGGCCAGGGAGTGCAGTGGAGGATGGCCCAGGTGCTTGGGCCCTGCACCCCATGGGAGACCAGGAAAAGCACCTGGCTCCTGGCTCCTGCCAGGATCAGCGCGGTGCGCCGGCTGCAGCGGCGGCCATTGGAGGGTGAACCAGCGGCAAAGGAAGACCTTTCTCTCTCTGTCTCTCTCTCTCACTGTCCACTCTGCCTGTCAAAAAAAAAAAAAAAAAAAAAAAAAAAGAAATTTAATGTTTGATTTTAAAATTTAAAAGACGTAGGGGAAAAAAGAAGTTATGTTAAATACATATATATATATATATATATAAATACATATTCTTATTCTTGAATATGCATCATGCATTTTTGTATAAATAAGCACACACTCAAGTTGTATTTTGAAAAATTATGCATGTATTTCAGGTTTCTTTTTTTTTTTTTTCTACAAGAACAGGTATTTTTTCTAGGGTCTAGGATGCCACTTGCAGCATCCACACCCCAAATTAGAGTGTCTGGATTTGAGTCCTGGCTCATTTCCTATTTCCAGCTTCCTGATAATGCATAACCTGGGAGTCAACAGGAGATGGTCCAAGAATTTGTTTCCCTGCCACATATGTAGAGGACTTAAACCAAGTTTCCACTCTTATCTTTGGCCTGGATCAAAAACAGCTATTGAAAGTATTTGGAGAGTGAACCAGTGAATAGATAGATTTCTCTCTTTTTATCTGCTTTTCAAGAAAATATATAATTTTATAATTGCACCAAAACAAACGTATCTTTCAGTTCAATTTTTTCACATATTTTTGAAGTCCTCTCATGTATATTCAAACTTAACATAACACCGTATTCAAATTTTTTTTTTTTTTTTTTGACAGGCAGAGTGGACAGTGAGAGAGAGAGACAGAGAGAGAAAGGTCTTCCTTTGCCGTTGGTTCACGCTCCAATGGCCGCCGCTGCAGCCGGCGCACCGCGCTGATCCTGGCAGGAGCCAGGAGCCAGGTGCTTTTCCTGGTCTCCCATGGGGTGCAGGGCCCAAGCACCTGGGCCATCCTCCACTGCACTCCCTGGCCATAGCAGAGAGCTGGCCTGGAAGAGGGGCAACCGGGACAGAATCCGGCGCCCCAACCGGGACTCGAACCCGGTGTGCCGGCGCCGCAAGGTGGAGGATTAGCCTATTGAGCCATGGCGCCGGCTCCGTATTCAAATTTAACTACAAATAAATCATATTCTTAAATGATGTATAATGTCCTTTTATTGATTTATAAATATTTATAAGAAAATAGAGTGAAAAATTATAATAACCTTAGGTGAACAAATAATATCACAATATTGATTAAATCGGCAAATTCAAAGTCATAAAAATTAAAAATTCTTACTTTCCAAAGTATTTGTTAAGAAAATATTCTCCTGAGACCGGAGCTGGTAGTGCCAGCATCCCATATGGATACCGGTTAAAGTCCAGGGTGCTCCACTTCTGATCCAGCTCTCTGCTCCAGCCTCTACACTAGCATGGGAGACCCGGAAGAAGCTCCTGGCTCCTGGCTCCTGGCTTTGGATGGGCCCAGCTCCAATTGTTGCAGCCATCTGGGGAGTGAACCAGTGGATTGAAGATATTTCTCACTCTTGCTTTCAAATAAATAAATCTTAAAAAAAAAACACTGCTAAACATGGACTTATAGATTCTTTGCAAAAATGTATATGATAAATAATTAGTTTCCAAGTCTATAAATACCCTATAACCCCCCCAAAAAAATACACCACTCAATTAAGAAGTAAGCTGTTTGATTAGATACTTTATTCAAGATAGGCAAATAACTAATGAACACATGAAATACATAATGTTATTAGTGACTAGGAGAATGGAAATTAAAATTGTAATGATACATTGTTACACATACTCTAAAGTTACCAAAATTGGAAAAACGAAAATATCAAGTGTTGGTGAAAAAGTAGATGGACGTGAACTCTCCTGTATTTTCAATGAGAATATCAGATGGTGCTGTGGATAAGGTTTTGAAATCTTCTTATATAAGCAAGTATACATACACTTGTCATTTGAGTTAAATCTTATATATATAATCATAAACCTGTATATTTATATTTATAATTTATAATAGCTCCAAATGAAAGAAACTAAAGGTTTTTCAATTCATGAAAAAGATGATTCATCTAAATCATGTGTCATCTATATTATGGGATACTACACAGGCATTAAAAATGACTCACCCACTAATACATGCAATAATAGATATAAACAGCAATATATGAAAACAAAGAAACTATATGGAAAAGAGTTCATATTTTCTATTTAAATTTACAGGAATTTCAAAGAAATGCAAAAACTATGCTTATACAAAAAGAAAACAGAGGTTATCTAGCCTCAAGGGGGTTTGGAAAGTGAATTAACTATGAAGAGTCATAGAGACACATTATTGAATGCATTATCTCATAACTTCTATTTTCATGACAAGGCTGCACACAATTATCACAATTCATCCAAGTGTCCACCTAGAATTTGTATGATTCTGTCAAGGTAACATAGTTTATAAATGGTAGAATTTAATAAATAGTAGAATAACATAGTTTATAAATAGTAGAATTTAATCCTCCGCCTTGCGGCGCCGGCACACCAGGTTCTAGTCCTGGTTGGGGTGCCGGATTCTGTCCCAGTAGCCCCTCTTCCAGGCCAGCTCTCTGCTGTGGCCCGGGAGTGCAGTGGAGGATGGCCCAAGTGCTTGGGCCCTGTACCCCATGGGAGTCCAGGAGAAGCACCTGGCTCCTGGCTTCGGATCAGCCAAAAAAAAAAAAAAAAAAAAAAAAAGACAATTCATGGAAAATAATGGTATGTCTTTTTAGAAGTTTGCACTTCTATCACTTGTGAAGGAATCTGCAGAATATGAATTCCTCCAACCAAGAGGGAGTGAGAGTGATAACTTGAAGAGCGTCCTGCTTTTCTCATGATCCCCATTATATCTGATACTGCGCTTTAATTATAATAAGTTGCTCCCACAGAAATTTGATATGATTTCTGTGAAGGGGTATAGGTATTGGTCTCTCCAATCTGATTTAGCCGTGCCAATTCTAACACCTAATGCTTCAGAATCTGGACTTTGGGAAATAGGAAAATTACAAGCATAATTATTAAAGTCAGATCATACTGGAATAGGGTAGATCTCAAACTCAGTATGACATGCGAAAAAGGGAAAGTCGGACACATATCTACATATAAGGAGAACAGCTTGTGAAGTTGACGACACAAATCTGGGTGATGCTGAAGCCAATGATCCCAAACATTGCCAGTAACCTGAATTTGGAGAAGGACATGAACAGATTCATCCTCAATCCCCGGGAAGGAACCAATCCTGCTGACATGGTTTTTGGATTTTAGCTTTCAGGATTTTGACTCAGGAGATTTCTGTGTAAACCTCTTAACTTACAGCACTTGTTACAACAGCAAACTTACAGGTATTCATGGAGCTATGCAGTGTACAATGTGCCCTGACATCAGAAATCTTCCCGCAAGTGACCCATGCTCAGGCCCAGGTAATGAATAAAGTTTGGTGATAGCTTAATGACATTTCAGTCTTAGACGATATCTCAGGTCATGCTTTTCTGAATTGAAAATACTGATTACAGGAGATTCAGAAGGTTAAAGTGGGGAGGGCAGTTGGATAACAGGTCCCGAAACAAAGTTGGAGAGGAATAATGGGTGCTAGTGTTCCATAGTACAGTGGAGTGACTATGGATCATAATAGTGTGTTATATGCTCTTTAAAGACTGAAAGAAAGAAGTTGGTAGTTTATAACATCAAGGAAGGGTGGGCACGTAGTTCTACTAATTGCCTCATGTGATCAATTTATGTCATATGTTATCTGTGGAAATATTGTACTGTGCCCCATCAAGGTGCACCAAAATTACATTTAATAAAAAATTAGAATAATAATTGTTTTCACTCATAGAATTTTTTCCTTCAAACTATGGCTTCCTTTTAAAAAATGATTTTCATTTGCAGCATGAAATTTGTTTTCATCTTCTTTCCCCTGTCATTAGTATTACTATTTGAAAAAAAATAACAACTCCAATGTCACTTAGCAAAATTCCCTGCTAGTATCAATTTTACAATGTAATTTGCTTACTAAAAACTTTTTTGATGACTTTACAAGCGCTTGGCTCATATAATTTCATGAATATTTGAGTTACTGGTGGAATTCCAGATGCTATTATCCATTTTTCTAACACAGACTTTTGGAATATAGCTGTAAGATACAAAACTAATGCTTCAGTAGTGCTTTATTGTAACTGTTATTTCTTACTGCTAACTACATACTTAGATGCTTAGTTATTTTAATTTGTTTAGTAACTGAGCCATTTTGCTACATACTAATTTGATTTTCTATTTCCATTTACATAGAAAATGTCCATTTACATATAGGTATGGGCAGTTTTGTTCATGCTGACTTTGTGCATCTCCATGCACACCTGTGAAAGTCTGCAAATGTGTTTATATGAATTCAATTTCAGACTTGGAATAAAGGAACAAAGTAAAGGAAGCACGATGATCAAACTGATTGATGGTAGATATGGTGGTCTAAAATGTCTGTAGAAATAATGGCCCAAAAAGTCACTGAGGAGGAATAATTTTCTCCAGATACACTGTGGTCTCAGTAAGAAAGAAAATCTGACATGCACTTTGGGGTTCACAAATTCAGTAAATGTGTGCAATGCCATGGCTGTCGCACATGTGTCCTCAAATGTATTTGCTAGTAATTACTTGATTGTACAGATTATACTGTGAACCTAGAAAGAGAAATCTTAATTTTTAAAGAGACTAAAATATGAAATGGCAGATGTACAAAGAGATGGAAAATTGTTTATAAATACTGTTATATATAAAATCACATTTCATAACAGTCTAAATTAATATGGAAGAAATGAGTAGTTAGATAGCACATCATAAACCTAATTTATTTTGTTGCTGTTGTTAGTAATAGTGATTTGGAATTCACTTAGTTACCAGGTATCATGGCATTTGTGTATGAGATAAAAATGCGACAGTCATTCTCCCACTACTGAACCTTGGTTTCATTAGTGTCACACAAACCAACTGAGCTGCAGAGATGCTGGATAATGACTGAAGCTGAGTACTATGTCTTACACGTAAGAACAGCCTGCATGTACAATGGCTTAGAGGCCAATCATTGATGTTATTGCCTGTAATACTCCAGAAGGACTGTAAGGAAGATCATTAAATTGCCATACACCTAGGTTGGGACTAGAAATGTCCAATGTAGTAATTTAATGTATATTTAGAGTCCAAATTTCCCCAACATTTCTTATTTCTGTATGTTGACTTGAAGTGGTATCTTCAATTAATTTACATAGAAAATAAATATGGAATTCTTATTTGATCTTAAGCCATGTAACCCTTAGTTGAAAAAAATGAGAATTTCCACACAGGTTATTCAGTCTGTGAGGCTCTAAAGTAGACACTGAGCTGTGATTCACTTGTCCCCTCAGTTAGTTTCAGTTCTGGCAGGTGTGTGATATTATACAGGAAATATAGAAAATGGCACACATTATTGCACACGATCACCTCTCACAATTCAAAATCACTGATGTGGCTGTTCCCCAATAAAGAATTGGAATGCTACCAAAAATTCAGAAATATCTTTATAATGCTACCTAACAAAGATCCAAGCCACAAAGAAAATCAGTATCTTGACATTAAATTGAGTTCTTTTTGAAATTTATGAAAATTGAGCAATTGGTGTGGTAGCTAAGATGTACACGTCCCATAATAGAGTACTGGATTCCCAGCATAATGTGCACCCTGGGAGACCACAGGTACTCAGTACTTGGGTTCCTGCCATTCACATGGAAGATCTCGCCCTAGCCATTGCTGGCATCCAGGGAAGTGAACCAGTAGACGGCTTCTCCCTCTGGGTCTGTTTGTCTCTGTTTCTGTGTTCAAAGGAATGAATGAATGAGCAAATGAAATAATAAATATATTATTTTATTTGGCTTCTTTATCCTTTATGCTTGAAACAACTGTCAATATGTTTTTGTAATGTTAATATATCTATTCTTGTTATGATATAATATAAGCATTTCACTCACCATGCTACTGTTAATGGGAATTTGACTATTTTTCTGTTGGAAACTATTACACTAAATATAGATCTAACATACTGATGTGTTCATTGATGTTTGAATAGATTATTCTAAGGTCAGTCAATTCTAAGATTTGAAAAGCAAATGATAAATTATTCATATTACCTGTGCCAATATCTCTTGCAGTGTTGAATAAGCACTGTTTGATCTTAGGAAAGTATATTTTAAAAATATTAAGATGAAGTGTCAGAGTTGCTTCCTCAAAAAGCCACTTTTACTCAGCTGAAGTTTTCATATTCTCAGCTAAGTTTTAGTATTGCATCTTAGAGAAAAAAAAGATATTAAATTTGGTAAGAAGCTGATATTAATGGGATATTTTATCCTCTTCAAATTTGTATGTTGAATTACAACCCCAAAGGAGTAGGTGTTAGAAGGTGAGGCATTATGAATGATAATGAGGTCATGAGAGGGGACCCTGTGGGAATGGCACTGGTGACTTTGGAAGGGTGATCACAGAAAGCCAGCTAGAGTCTTCTACCACAGAGGGAAGCAGAGAAGGTGTTCTATCTGGGGACCTAACCATGCTCTGAATCGGTTGGCACCTTGATCTTGGACTTCTGATTCTTGAGCCCTGTGATCAATAAATGTTTTTTGTCTATATACCACCTATCTTCTGATATTTATTTTATAGCAGTCAAATAGAACAAGAGTTGAGGATTAGCGTAGGAATCCTGAGTTGATTACATTCAGAAATCAAAGAAACCAAGAGAGTAAAAGAGACCATTTACTATCTCACACACAACAGAGACTATTCACCACCTCTCAAGACAACCAGACAACCATTTTAAGAAACCATATTCTACTTAATACCATTGGTTGAACTCTTTAATTAACACACAGTTATTCTTAGGTGTTTAAAATTAACTGAAATGATCCTTGTTGAAAATAAGAGTGGGGATAAGAGAGGGAGGAGATGTACAGTTAGGCAAATGCTCACTCTGACTTAACCCTAATGGTAGAGCTAGAAACGTGCCAGGGGATTCCAATTGAATCCCACCAAGGTGGATGGACCCATGCCATCTTACTTGTTAAAGTGATTAGTTTAAGTTAATGATTGATCAAAAAGATAGGATTAAGTGTCAAAGGGATTACATAAATAAGACCAGTGGCTGCAAATAATAATTGAAAGAATTAAAAAGGAGAGAATGATCCTACCTGGGAAGCAGGATACACAGCAGAATCATAGAATGGCAGATGTCCTAAACAGCACTCTGGCCTCAGAATCAGCCCTTAAGGTATTCCGATTCAGCTAAAAAGCCCATGAGAGTATTTCAGGCATGGAAAGCCAAGACACTCTGGCAAAAAAAAAAAAAAACAAAAAAAAAAAAAACAACCCACTTAAATGAAAGATCTGTGTGAGTGAGATCACAATAGAAAGAACATGCCATCAAAGAAGGAGGTACCTTTCTCTGAAGGGAGGGGAGAACTTCCACTTTGACTATGGCCTTGTCTAAGTAAGATCGGAGTTGGCAAACTCAAAAGGCTTCCATAGCCTTGGCAGCTCATGACAAGAGCCTCAGGTGATTACTGACGTCATAAATAAGAGTATCAATTGTTAAATCAACAACGGGAGTCACTGTGCACCTTCTCCCCATGTAGGATCTCTGTCCTTAATGTGTTGTACTATGTGAATTAACGGTAAAACTACTACTCGAACAGTACTCTATACTTTGTGTGTCTGTTTGGGTGCATCTGTTGAAATCTTTACTTAGTATATACTAAGTTGATCTTATGTATATAAAGATAATGTAAAATGAATCTTGATAAAGAATGGGATGGGAGAGGGAGTGGGAGATGGGATGGTTGCTGGTGAGAGGGAAGTTGTGGGGGGGAAAGCCACTATAATTCAAAAGTTGTACTTTGGAAATTTATATTTATTAAATAAAAGTTGAAAAAAACCCATATATTCACAGGCATCGTTCTCTCCTACCCCTGTTCCTTGTAAGACCAGTTCCAGCTGTCCATTGGATATATATTTTGTTGGGTTTCATTCATCTATTTGTCTGCTTTTTCTCTATCAATTAAATACTATCTTACTAGCATAGCTTTATAGAAAGTCCTGAAGCTGGGTATTGTTGGTCTGCTTTGTTCTCTTTCAATAATATAATGGGTATACTGTGATACTGCATCTGCACATAAACTTTGGAATTTATTTGCTGATATGTATAAAATAAAATTCTGGATTTGAAAGTTAGGATTTTGTTGCATCTATAAATCAAGCGGGGAGAATTACAGAAATATTGACTCTTCCAATCTATGAACTATGGAATATCTGTCCCTTAATTTAATTCTTCTTTGATTTTGTCATTATAGTTTTATAATTTTCTTACATTATGTACATCTAATTGACTTTTGAGTGTTTAGTAGTATATGTCTGGGAAAAATCTCACTCTATTTTTATCTACAGGTATTTTTTTTTTATTTATTTGACAGATAGAGTTAGACAATGAGAGAAAGAGAGACGGAGAGAAAGGTCTTCCTTCTGTTGGTATACCCCCCAAATGGCCACCATGGCCGATGTTGAGCCGATCTGAAGCCAGGAGCCATGTGCTTCCTCCTGGTCTCCCATGCGGGTGCAGGGGCCCAAGCACTTGGGCCATACTCCACTGCCTTCCCGCACCACAGCAGAGAGCTGGACTAGAAGAGGAGCAACCGGACTAGAACCTGGTGCCCTTATGGGATGCCAGTGCCCCAGACGGAGGATTAACCAAGTGAGCCACGGCACTGGCCCCTATCTATAGGTATTTAATCCATTGTCAGAATTTATTAGGTAATATTTTGTTGAGTTTTCAATGTCTAAGTTCATTAAATATTTGGGTTTTTAGTTTGTCATTGTTATATTATCTTCATTTGTCCTTTCTGTTATGGTTCTGTCAGCCTCAAAAATGTGTTTATGTTTTCTGTTATATTACCTGGAAGGCATTTTGAATTGTCAACGTGTGTTCCTTAAGTATTTGGTAGAATTCTCCATGTTGGACTAGTGCTTTTTGTTTTTTAAATATTTATTAATTACAGATTAAGTATCTCAAGTTAATGAATTTGTGAGCAAGTCTCTGATCATTGTAGTCCTATATTATCCTTTGAGATCACCATAAATCACTGCTCTTAATTCTGACATTGGACTTTCATACTGTTCCATGCCTTACTTTTTCTCCCTACATTTCTCCCTCTTTCTTTCTTGAGGTCATTTGTTTTCTCTAATGTTTTGCTGTTTTCAGTCTCATTGATTCTGACTCTGATTTTAGAATCTCCATTTACTAATTAAGGCTCAATTTTCCCTTCACTGTCTAGTTTACCAAGATTATTTTTAGAGCTTTCTTTTCTGTGCTAAATGTACGTTTAATTCTAGAAATAGAATTTTTTTTTTTTTTTAAAAAAAGATTTTTTTATTTATTTGAAAGGTAGAATTACAAAGAGACAGAGAGAGAGAGAGAGAGAGAGAGAGAGAGAGAGAAATATCGAGAGATCCTCCATGCACTGGTTCGCTCTCCAAATGGCCACAACTGATGGAGCTGGCCTGATCTGAAGCCAGGAGACAAACACTTCTTTTGGGTCTCCCAGTCAGGTGAAGGGGACCAAGCACTTGGGCCATCTTCTACTGCTTTCCCAGGCCATAGCAGAGAGCTGGATCAGAAAAGGAGCAGCTGGGACTTGAACAGCCACCCAAATAGGATGCCAGCACCACAAGCAGAGACTTTACCTGCTATACCACAACACCGGCCCCCAACTAACTGTCTTTAAGATCAATTTAATGTTGGCTTTATTTATTCTTTCTCTGATCTGTGTGTGTGTGTATGTGTGTGTGTGTGTTTGATGTAATTTTCTTTCTGCCTGATGAACCTGTTTCAAATCCCCATTGGCCTGATCTTCCTAATGAAAGCCATTTGCTTTTAATTGTCTGTGTAAGTCTTTATTTATCCACTATTTTTAAAGGATAAATTTTCTGAAAACAGTGTTTCTTTTAAAGATTTTATTTTTATTTGAAAGGCAGAATTACAGGCAGAGAGAGGGAGAAACAGAGAGAAAGGTATTCTATCTGCAGGTTCACTCTCCAGATGGGTGCAATGGCTGGAGCTGGGCTGATCTGATGCTAAGAGTCAGTAGATTCTTCCAGGTCTCCCACGTGGGTGCAGGAGTCCAAGCACATAGACCATCTTTCACTGCTTTCACAGTCCATAAACATAGAGCTGGATCAGAAGAGGAGCAGCCAATTTCAAACCAGTGTCCATATAGTATGCTGGGACTGCATACAAAGGCTTAGCCTACTATGGTACTGAGCCACTCTATGAAAACAGAATTCTAATTCAGTGGGTTTTGTTTTACTTTCAACCATTTAAATATTAATTTGATTGAAAGGGTAACAGAGAGAGTATAGAGAGATTTTCTATCCAGTGATTTCTTTTTTTCTTGTTTGACAGGTAGAGTTAAAGACAGTGAGAGAGAGACAGAGAGAAAGGTCTTCCTTCCATTGGTTCACTCCCCTAATCGCTGCTATGGCCGGTGCTACGCAGATCTGAAGCCAGGAGCCAGGTGCTTCCTCCTGGTCTCCCATGCGGGTGCAGGAGCCCAAGCACCTGGGCCATCCTCTGCTGCCCTCCGGGGCCACAACAGAGAGCTGGAGTGGAAGAGGAGCAACCGGGACTAGAACCCGGCACCCATAAGGGATGCCGGCGCTGCAGGCAGAGGATAAGCCAAGTGAGCCACAGGGCAGGCTCTAACATTTAAAAAAATTAAAATCTCTCTACTTTTACATTTTCTGCAGGTAATTTTTATTGTTTTGTTTTTGCTGAGTTCCAAAAGCATCTTGATAAATTTAACTTGTTGAGAGGTTTAAATTCATTTTGCTGTATATTCTTTCATTTATCATGAACAGTAAATGAAGAAATTTCAATTCTGTTAAACAAAAAAGAAAAAAAAATCCACATGATGGGCTGGTGCTGTGGTGTAGTGGGTAAAGCCGCCGCCTGCAGTACCAGCATCCATATGGGCACCGGTTCAAGTCCCAGCTGCTCCAGTTCTGATCCAGCTCTCTGCTATGGCCTGGGAAAGCAGTAGAAGATGGCCCAAGTCCTTGGGCCCCTGCACCCACGTGTGAGGCCTAGAAGAAGCTCCTGGCTCCTGACTTTGGATCTGCGCAGCTCTGGCAATTGCGACCATCTGGGGAGTGAACCAGCAGATGGAAGACCTCTCTCTCTGCCTCTTCCTCTCTCTCTGTAACTCTGAATTTCAAATAAATAAATAAATCTTTAAAAAATATATCCACACTGACTAACCTGTTATGATAATGTTTGGTACAATTTCTACTCTACTTTAAGCCTAAGGAAAAGGAACTCAACAACTTTGTGTGATAATGAAAATTAACTTATATACTCCCTTGCATATAACACATGATAAAGTAAAAGCCAATGAAGATGTAGTTATAAGAGGTACTCAGTCACATTGTCTTGTTTTGGTATTTTACTTTATCTTGCCAGGATTGTTCTATAGCCATTTCAGTAACCATTTATTTGGAAAAAAAATGAAATGATTTGTTGGCAGCCATTTATTTTACTTCCTTTTATGACATTATTATAGTTAACATGTTAAATACATCAAATGCATAATTAACCATATATATTCAGGTTTCTGGTGGGAATTATATACAAAAAAGTGGTCAACATTTTTTGTTTAAGAAGGAGAAAAGATTTTTGATAGCAAAACCTACTGAATATTTATACTGGATATGGAAATAATAATCAATGAGTCCTTCTAATCTGTAGGATTTATTTTTAAATTTTTATTTATTTGTGAGACAGAAAGGCAGAAAGAGAGAGAGAAAGAGAGGGAGAGAGAGAATCAATTCCATCTATAAGTTTACTGCAGATGGGATTAACCCAGGAACCTCAATGCACGAGATAGGTTTATTTATCCAGCTTCTTCATCCCTAGGTTAAATCCTAGTCCTCTCTAGTATCTTTATTTCTCTGGAGAGTAAGATTCATGTCTCCTTGATAGCATACAATATAAGAGAATCATGTGAATTGAGTAAAATTCTTCCCAGTGTCTAAATAATGTCCTTTCAAACCTATTAGAATACTCACGAAGAAGCATGTTATAGTGCTTTATGTGTCTTCAAGTAGGATCCCGAAGGAAACATACATCATTATATTTTACTCTAGTATTTTTAATTTATAAACATGTGTCAAGTCTGTCATAAAATGTGTGATCAGGCTCTCACATCTTTTAAAACACTTTAAACAGATTAATTCTCTAAGTCTAATTAACGAAATGTTACAAATCATATAAAATGTACACTGTTCTTAGTTTATGACACAAAGGGCTCATGTTCTCAGAGGGATTCCCTATAAATACTGCCTCTCCTCACTCTTGATTTCAAGTAGGAAAAGAAGCAGACTGAGACAAAATCAATATGATGGTCTTAGCTTCAGCCTTGGTTATTTCTTTTCCTCACTGTTATCTTGACAAGTCCCTCAAACATTTTCTATCTTAATTTTCTAGTATGTAAGAGGACACACATGAATTTTATTTTTCCACAAAAATACACTTCCAAAATTGTATCACAGAGGCATTATTTTCATAACATCTTGCATTATATTTTTTGTTCTTCCTATATTTTTCTAAGTGTGATAATTCTTTAGTTTTTGCCAAATAGTATTTATTTCAGATTTGGTATCATCAACAGAGTCTGCATATGTAACAAAAGATGTGCATGGAACACAATAAACATATTGTTCAACCATAGGTTTCCCTATCATTTCTCTCAAGTTCTTTTTTTTTTTCTTTTAGAAAAAAAATTCATTTTTTGATTGAAAGCATAGCTCTAATTTCAAGAAAGGATTGTATTGCATCCTAACCACCCAAAGATTTTATAATTTCTTCACCTGCTAATGTAATCAGCATATGTTTATTTCCACTTCTCAATCAGTTGATTAAAATATTGAACCATACTTGACCTGTACTAGGTAGCACCGCATTCATTTCATGACTTCTAATGTGATTTTGCGTCATTATTATTTTGTTCAGTAATTCATTGTTCTTTTTTACAGTTCTTACTTTGATCTAAATTTGCAACATCTTTTTAAGTGAAATTAAAGAATGGCCATTGAATAATTTTACACTGATTTGAAAATCCATGTTCTTTAACAAAAAACATATTGCTGGTTGATATCTGAAGTGCTATAATCACACAAAATTATATTACGTAAAAGAATGAAATTCTAAAATATTCAATAATAATTTTGGTAATGAATGAACCATATTGCATTTTAAATATATAGCAGAGATATAGCAAATGTCAGGAGAAGTATTATGAAACTTTTAGTTCCCAACATGAACAGGATTTAAATCATTTTCTTTTTTCATTATTTATGAATAGAGGATCATATAATTATACCATCTAAAGGGCCCATATAAATGCCTGAAGGTAGGGCGGAAGAAAAAAATGTACAGCTCAGAAATGTCTAGTCAGGCAGTTGAAAGAACTCCTAGGAAAGCACTGGGCTGAAGGTCCATTGCAGGGAGTGGTATAGTAAGAGTTCTATGGGAGCCAAGTGTATAATTCTGGGAAGAGGCTTATCTGAACATATGTGAGAAACAGGAGCTTCCCTTGTGAATCTGCCAAACCCATACTTGACCCTTTACGGGCTTAAAGTTTATTTGCTTCATTTTCACAGTCAGAGGGCTTGTAGAGCATATCCTTAGAATTTTCTCATCGTCAATTTTTGCTCTTCACATGATGTACTAACCACCTGTGTGTTCACTGTACCACTCTGAACACAGTGTTTCAAGTTTTATTCAGAAAGTTACAGGTGAAAGGGCTTGGAAACAGATTACAACTTTTCTTAGATGGCTGTCCATAAAGATATGGCAGATTTTCAAAGCCTAGCCACCTGTCACTGCTGAAGTGTTCTGAACTTGCTAACTGGGTTCTTTGATAGATGAGATATTGGATTAACTGACACTGTAAGCATTTGATATATTTTCTTACCTAGTATATAATATTTTGGTATTTTTCTAGCAAAGTAACTCGACTAGTAGAGTTGATTATTATTTATAAATATTTCATAGGTAGTGCTAGCAAGCACAGTTCATATCCTTTCATTTTTTATTTTTATTATTTTTACACAAATATCAGATTTCAAATAATTTCATCCAGAAATATTTCAGCATGTATATCTAAAGTGTTAGGACAATACCATCAGAATACATAAGACATTCATTGCAATCTCCTATTATAATTTTTTAATAATAGATGACATTTGTGATAATAAGTGAATAAGGAATTTTTCTGCTTAGTTTAGACACACAGAAAAAGTGTCATCAAAGTATTATGTGTCTCTTCTTGACAAATAGATCAATATTCTTCTTTTTCTTTTATTGACTCCACCACTGAATTTAACAATCCTTTGGTAGAAGTGGTAAGGCTGTGTAAAGGTAGAATTTTGCTTATGATGTAAGAAAATTGTCTTGTTTTACAATTTGAAATAAAATAAAGATTATTTAAGGAGCAAAAATAAAATGCCTTGAGAAGAAGAAATATACTGGGACTGGAAAAAAAGTACTTTATAAACCAATCACTCAGGTTTTTTTTTTTTTTTTTTAATTCTCAATTCTTAGAGAGTTTTGGACACAGAACACTCTAGGTACTCTGAAATGAGGAATAAAAATAAATTGCAACCAAAAATATGGTAGATTTCCATGGTGGTGTTTTCTAGAATATGCTTTTATTTGTGATTTGTCTCATGATTATACATACAATTCCCACAAACATAGTTATTCTGCTGGACTGCTCACAATTCAGTGGGCATTCTGGAGAGTGAGTGAAGAGGGCTTGACTCCAAAGTCAGTTGAGGTTCAGTCTCTTCTGCAGATCCTAGACCCACAGTAGGTCTACCAAATGAAAGGCAGTTACATAATTGTTCAATCAGATTACCAGATGAAACATGCTAGACACTGAACAAACGTTTGAATGAGGTGGAGTTGTGAATGCAAAATTCCCAGAATTCTTGCCAAAGGGGTGGAAAAGTGGAAACTTATGCAGCTGCCACTGCCACTTAGAACTGAATGGGTACTTGATTCTATGAATTGCAGACTTTTCTGATAGAAAGAAGTAAGTGAGCAGAGAAAATCTTAAAATTTTTATTACAAATTTGCCATCGTCTAGGGTTTATTTATATACCACAACTGGGATCTGTATCTGTGGTATCTACCTAACAGTTTTCATTCAAGCTTAGTCAAGTTGAGTGTCTGTCCTTCGTAAATAAATTAGTGTTGACAGAGAAGATGAATCCTTTGCTGAAAAATTGTCCAAAGCCCTGAGATTTTTCTGTGGTATATTTTAAGATTATGTTTTTTTTCTTCCCAAAGTCCTTACCCACACCATACGTATTACTCATCACTTGACATTCAACACTCTTAAGTCTTCTCCTACATTCTTTGTTTGAGGCATTTGATAGAGAGTCAAGATGGAATAAAAACTACGAAATTAAGTTCCAGAGTATATAAACCATTATCAAGAAAAATATAGTATCTATAAGAAATGCAATAAACCTAGAAGAAAATAAAATTCAAGTGCATCTACAACTCTACTTAATGTGTAAATTATAAACTATCTGAAATATTTTAAGCTAATTTCATTAATTCAACATTATTTTTTAAAGATTTATTTATTTGAAAGGTAGAGTTACAGAGGGAGAGATGATAGAAATAAAGATAGAGAGAGAAAGAAAGAAAGAGAAAGAGAAAGAGAAAGACAAAGAGAAAGAGAAAGAAAGAGAGGGAGAGGGAGAGAAAGAGAGAGATATCTTCAATCTGCTAGTTCTCTCCCCAAACGGCTGCAGTGGCCAAGGCTGGGACAGATGGAAGCCAGAAGCCCAGATCTTCTTACACTTATCCCAGGAGGGTGGCACATCCCAGGCCCTTTGGTCATTGTCTGGAGATTTTCCAGGGACATTAACAGAGCGCTGGAACAGAAGTGAAGCAGCCAATACATGAACCAACATGCACATGGGATACTGATGTCACAGGTAGTGGCTTAACAGCTATGCCACAATGTAGGTCCCTATACAACATTAATCTTTTTAAAATAAATTATTTTTATTTTATTTGAAATACAGATTCTGGGAGAGAGGTACAAACAGAGAGAGAGAGACAGAGAGAGAGAAAGAGAAGAGGTTGAAGGACTTGGGCCATCCTCTACTGCATCCCAGGCACATTAGCAGGAAGCTGAATCAGAAGTGGAGCAGTCAGGGCTTGAACCGGCACCCATAATGGATGATGGTGCTGTAGGCCAGGGCTTTATCCTCTGTGCCACAGCTCTGGCCCCTATTCAACATTAATTTGCAAATATTTATTAAGCATCAATTATTTGCCAATTACTCTCATATGTGCTCTAGGTAGAGAAGTGAATAAAATGTATGTTTTTATATCATGCTGTTTTGAGCTTAAATTTTAGCATGCTCCAAGAGTAAATGAACTTGAAACCTCTTTTATTATATTTAATTACTGCAAAGACAACACAAAAAGAAAACTACAGACATACATCATTGATGAACATAGATGCAAGAAACTTCAATAAAATACTAGCAGAACAAATCCAATACCACTTCAAAAGGACCATATATCACAAATAGGTGGGATTTCTTCCAGAGATATAAGGGTGTCCAATATTCTGAAATCAATAAACATTGTAAATCACATCAAGAGAATCAAGAACAAAAACTATATTGTCATCTAAATAGGTGCAGAAAAAGCAAATAATAAAATTCAGCATCCCTTCCTGATAAAAACCCTCAAAAACTTAATTAGAGAACACACCTCAAAATTGTAAAGGCTATATATGCAAAAAAAAAAAAAAAAAAGCTAACATCATACAGAATGGGGAAAACTGAAAACATTTTTCCTTAGATTTGTAAAAAAGATAGGATGGCCACTCCCCTGCTAGAAATATTAACAAGAGCAATTAGAGAACAGAAAGAGACTAAAGGCATCAAAATTTGAAACTAAAAAATCAATATACCTATATTTACATGTGACATGATGTTGTATGTGAAAAAAACAACCTAAAAATTCCAGCCAAAACTGTTCAAACTGATAAACCAATTCAATAAAGTTGCAGGTTACAAAATAAAAATACAAAAAGACAATAATTTGTGTATACACTAAGGACGAAGTAACTTAAAGAGAACAAAATCAAAATCACATTCATAATAACCAGAAAATCAAATATTTAGAAATGCCTTTAACCAAAGAAATTATTGATCTCTACAGTAAGGTTTGTAAAATGTTGATGAAAGAAATTATTGAGGGCACAAACAAAATGGAAAAGTATTCCTTGTTCATGAATTGGAAGAAATACTATAATTTAAATGGCTGTACTCTATACAGATTCATTGAAATTTCTATCAAAATAACAATGGCATTCTTTATATAATTACAAAAAAATTTGAAATTTATATGCTATTACAAAAAGAAACAGAATAAATAAAGATGACAAAAAAAATCAAGTTGAAGATATCACAATACCTGACTACAAATCATATTACAAAGCTAAAGTAATTGCAGAAGCATAGACTGACATGGAAACCTACACATAGATGAATGGAACAGAATAGACATCCCCCAAATTAATTCACATACATATAACCAACTGCTTTTTGATAGAAGTTCCCAAACCATACATTAAGGAAAGGGTAATCTCTTTAATAAATTACACTGACAACCTGGATACATACATGTAGAATAAAATTAGATTCCTTCTTCTCACCAAACAAAAATCAGCTCAATATGTATCAGATGCCTAACTTGAAAACCTGGGACTATTTAATTCCTGGAGTAAAATGTAGGAGAAATACATGAACATATTGGTGTAAGTGATGGCTTCTAAGTACAATTACCAAAAACAAAACCAGACAAATAGGGCTTTATCAAACTCAGAAGCTTCTGCACAACAAAGGAATCAATCAATGGACTGAAGAGATAGTGACAGAATGGGAAAAATATTTGCAAGCTCTTTATCTGACAAGTGATGAATATCCCAAATATATAAGCAATTCAAAGAAGTCAACAATGCAAACAAGTCCTGTATAAAATGGGAAAAGGGCCTCAATAGATAGTTGTAACGCAGAAATGCAAATGTACCAAAGAATGTTCAAATCACTAGCCATCAGGGAAGTGAAAACCAATACCACAATGAGATATCAACTTACCAACATAAGAATGGCCGCTATCCAGAAAGAAAGTAACAAATGTTAGTGAGGATGTGGAGAAAGGAGAACTCTAATACACTGTTGATGGGAATGCAAATTAGTGCAACCACTGTAGAAAACAGAATGGAGATGTCTTTAAAAAACTAGAAATAGGGTGCATAGGTTAATCCTCCACCTGTGGTGCCAGCATCCCATATGGTTGGTGGTTCTAGTCCTGGTTGCTCCTCTTCCAATATAGCTCTCTGCTGTGGCCTGGGAAAGCAGTAGAAGATGGCCCAAGTCCTTGGCCCCTGCACCCGCATGGGAGACCAGAAAGAAGCTCCTAGCTACTGGCTTCGGATCTGCACAGCTCCAGCCAATGCGGCCATTTGGGGAATGAACCAACGGAAGGAAGACCTTTCTCTCTGTCTCTCTTTCTCACACAGTCTGTGACTCTACCTCTCAAATAAATAAATAAAATCTTAACAACAACAACAACAAAAAACTAGAAATAAACTTGCCATATGACCCATCAATCCCACTACAGCTAAACACCCAAAAGATACCAACAGCAGCGATGACCACAATGACCAGAAATATGTAATGAACCAAGGTGTCCATCATCAGCTAAATGGATAAAGAAAATGTGACACACACAAGCACATACACAAACACACACAGGAATATTATTAAGTGTAAAAAAAAGAATGAATTTATACCATTTGCATCAAAATGGATGCAACTTGGGGAAACCATGTTGGGTGAAATAAGGCAGACACAGAAAAACAAGTACCACATGCTCTCCATTATGTGTGGGAGCTAAAATTTAAAAAGAAAAAATCAAAAACAAAACCAAAGAAATGGCTGTGTTATCAGAACTGTTGCAAATATTTTTTTGTCAAATTTGTTTTATTCATTTGTCAAACAAATGGTTAAAATGTGCTACTGGTTTAATGATCTGTGATTATCTAAAAATTTACTGTGTATGAATAAAATTCACGCTTTCTTTTGATTCCTATTAATAACCATTATCTATATTGTTACTGAACTATGTTCTTTTTATTTTTTTACTTAGTGAACTCATTATTTGGTGGAGCAGTAAGCCTTTGACTATTATGTAAATGAAATATGTTATCTCAGCATCAAAAAAAAAAGAGGAAAGGGGGATGGAGGGAGGAAGGGAAGTGTCATTATATTCTTAGAATTACAGGTGGCCAGCGTGGTTTCAAAGGGGGTAAAGCTGCCACTTGCAACGCCAGCATCCCAGATGATTCCCAGTTGGAGAACTGGATGCTCCTCTTCCACTCTAGCTCTCTGTTAATATGCCTGGGAAAGCAGTCAAAGATGGCCCAAGTATTTGACCCCTGTACCCACCCGGGAGACCGGGGAGGAGCTCTGAGATCCTGGTTTTAGCCTGGCTCTTCCTGGTCATTGTGAACCAGCGGATAGAAGATCTCAGTGTGTCTCCCCATCTCTCTCTGTAACTCTGCCTTTCAATCAACTGAAATGAATAAATCTTAAAATAATTAAATAAATACTGAATTTCATATGTTTTATATATGTATACGGATTACATTAAATCCGTTCTATTTGTATTCATATCACGTTGAAAAAAAAGAATGGGAAGGCCGGCGCCGCGGCTCACTAGGCTAATCCTCCGCCGAGCGGCGCCGGCACACCGGGTTCTAGTCCCGGTCGGGGCGCCGGATTCTGTCCCGGTTGCCCCTCTTCCAGGCCAGCTCTCTGCTGTGGCCAGGGAGTGCAGTGGAGGATGGCCCAGGTGCTTGGGCCCTGCACCCCATGGGAGACCAGGAAAAGCACCTGGCTCCTGGCTCCTGCCATCGGATCAGCGCGGTGCGCCGGCCGCAGCGCGCCGGCCGCGGCGGCCATTGGAGGGTGAACCAACGGCAAAAGGAAGACCTTTCTCTCTGTCTCTCTCTCTCACTGTCCACTCTGCCTGTCAAAAAAAAAAAAAAAAAAAAAAAAAAAAAAAAAAAAGAAAAAAAGAATGGGAAAACATGTTCATTGTAAACACAAACCAAAATAATTCTGTGATGGCTATAATAATATTCCATACATGAAGTTTCAAAATGAAGATATTATCAGACCAGGAATGTCATTTCATAATGAATTCATCTGGACAACATAATTCTAGACTTTAATGCACATAACAGAAGGCAGAGGTCGAAATAATTAAAGCCAAAAACACATGGGACTACAAGCAGAAATCCATAATTTTGGGACCAGCACTGTCGCACCACAAGTTAAGCCGCCGTCTACAATACAGGCAACATATGGGCAGAGGTTCAAGTCCTAGCTGCTCCTCTCCAATCCAGCTCCCTGCTAATGCACCTGGGAAAGCAGCAGGGGATGGCCCAAGTGTTCTGGGCCTGCACCCATGTGGGAGAACCAGATGAAGGTTCTGGCTCCTGGCTTCAGCTTGGCCCAGCTCCAGCAGTTGCGGCCGTATCAGGAATGAAACAGCAGATGGAAGATTCTCTCTCTCTCTCTCTGTAATTCTGAATTATAAATAAATAAAACAAATTTTAAATAAAGAAAACTAGAATTTTAGGTGGAGATTTAATCACCCTACTCTCAATATTTGATAGAACAATCATTGATACAATATCAGTTAACATATAATTATATGTGAACAATACTTCAACAACTTGATTTGTTTACACTATCAGAACTCTTATCCAGCAATACCATAACATATATTATTTTTAAGTATGCATAGAATATTCATGAGGAATGGAATTCAACTATTAGAAAGGTACTATTATGAAAAAAAGTAAATGAAAGGCCAAGAGAAAATATTTTAATATATCTGATGAAACGTGTCTGAAGAAATGAAGACCACTGTAAAATCAATAATTAGAAAACATAGAGGATGGACAGAGCTATATGCCTAAGATATTGAAAATTTTATTCTGAATTACATGCAGTATTTTTCATTTATTCTGGTATTCTTTGAAAGTTTGAGTTTCTCCACATCTTCTCTAATATTTTATATGGTCTATCTTTTTGACTAGCCTTTCTACTGACTGTGAAGCGGAATTTTATTGTGGTTTGACTTTATATTTTCCTAAGTATTTTGTTGTGAAAATCTTTTTCATTTGTGTAGATGCCATTTCTGTATCTTTAATGAAATAGTTACTGAAATATTTTCTTTTTTTTAATTGTTTTTTTTTTACATTATTTAGTTGTAAGGATCCCTTATGTATTTTAGGTACACATAATTTATGACATGATTTGTCAATATTCACTCTCATTCTGTGGCTTGTTTTTCATTTTCTTACCGATACACTTTGAAGTGCAAACATTTTTAATATTATAAATTCCAACCTGTCAGTTTTTCCTTTTATAAATCATACTTTTCACTTTGAAACTAAGAGATCTTTCCAGGATTTGTGTCACAAAGATTTTTCCACATTTTTTTTCTTTGAAGTTTCATAGTTTCATTCTTACTTATACATAAAATCAATTGACCATGAATGTGAAGATTTATATCAGGAATTTACATTCTGGTTCATTGATTCATGTCTACCTTTATATGTGTATCAAGCATTCTTTATTACTGTAGACATAGTAAATTTTGAAATCGAATGTACAATTCATTCAAGTTTTTCTTCATTTTTTAAGATCGTTTTGTCTGTTCTATATCATTCGCCCTTTCTAAACTTGGTGAAATTAGGTACAGATTGCATTGAATCTGTAGACAAATCAGAAAAAAATTATCATTTTGCTAATCAAAGAGTAATTGCACTTATTCACTTGTGTTTCTTGATCAATGGCTAAGACTTGAATTTATGTGTTTGGTGTGTGTGTGTGTGTGTATGTGTGTATGTCTGTGTAATCACGAATATGAGCAAAAGGTTCATTCCAGAAACTGAGCACCAATAATAGTTGATTATTCTTAGAAACAAACATATTTTCTCCTGTCTCTCAGAATGTCCAAATTTCCTGTGAATTTATTTGTGATTTTACAGGGGACAGCTTAGCCTCCTCCATATATCCAGAAATGAGCTGCATGGTATTTGATACTACTCATGTTTTCTAACTCTAACATTATATTATGACATTCAGTTTTTATTTAAAATATTGGAGTGGACGTATATACTATCAGTTAAGATGCATACATACATCATTGAGTACCTGGCTTCAGTTCCTGGCTTCTGATCCTGACTACAGCTTCCTGCTAATGCAGACCATGGGAGGTAGCAGTGATGTCTCAAGTAATTTGGTTCATGCCACCAACCACGGATACCTAGATTCCATTCAAAGCCCCTGATCCTTGGCCCAGCCTCAGCCTCAGAAGTTATGGGGACTTGAGGAATGAATCAAAAGTTGGGAGCTCTTTTTGTCCCTCTGTTTCAAAATATTATTCAAATATTTTTTCAAATATTATTATTATATTATTATTTTTTCAAATATTATTTCAAATATTATTCAAAATATAATTTTGAATAATAAAGTTTACCTGGATGTTGAAGAAATTCTTATTTCACTTTTCTGTTCTTTGCTTCTATTAAGATTCATATATTTAAAAAACTTTTTTTTTTTACAAAGACTATGCTTCTTTAGTTTGTAGGATCACTTATTCCTTAGTAATGACTATTTCTTATTAAAAAATCATCTGTTTACACAGCAGTAAAATCTTTCCTGCCTGGAGTAAAATTTCTTCGACATGTTGGATTTTTAATATGGAAAAGAATTAATAGCACAAATCATTTAAACTAAGCTTTAAAGATTCAAAGATCAAGATGCAAATAAATAGATTATTCATTTATCTTCCCATTTAAAGACTAAAACATTTAACACATGTAAGGAATCCATTCATTTTAACAGGCCTCCAGAAGGAAAATTTTATTATCTTGTTAAAAGAAGAAAAACATATTTTTCTTGAAAGACAGTGTCTTTTAAAATTTTATATCTACTGAAAAAATATTGTTGAATTTTATTTAATATTTGACATATGGGTCAGCATCAATATTTTCTACTACTCTCACCCATCTCCCCAAAAATAACAGCATTCAAAAAATATTAATCTGTGCAAGGATCAAAAAGGCTGTTACTGAGCAGTCAGAGCAGCTATGTTTTCCAACAATTACATTTTTGCCAACCATGTGGATGAAATAATAAAGGAGATGCTATTTCAATTTTTCCAACTTTTTTGGAAGATGTTCTTGAGTAGGAAAAAAAAATGAAGAGTACAGATATTCACTAGCTATTGAATTACTTTTTTGAGGAATATCAGACATTCCTCTTTGTCTCCCTGGTGATTTCATGTAAGTTCAACTTTAGAGTTAAGCGAGAAACAAAATGCAATGTTGGATTAGCCAGGTTCTTCTGGAAAATTCTGCACTCTAGTACCTACTTGAGATATAGCTTAAGGAACTTCATTCCATTCTACAAAAAATTTAATGTTGTGTCCAAATATTCATGCTTTTTGGCTAAATATTTGTTTATAAAATAACACTTTTTCATAAGGTAATGATATATAAAAACTAGCAGTAATAATAAGTAGTCATTTTAGTATATTATGAGAATTGTACTTCATCATCAGGCAAATGGACAAACAATATTTGGCTCATCTGCTGGAGTATTATTTTTTCTATGGTCAGTGGTCCACTCCTCTGGCTTTAGCACATTGTGATACAACCTTCCAAATGTCCACATCTGCTGCAGAACTCTAATAGGAGATTCAAGGGTTACCTAAGTTCTTCATTATATGCACCCTATTTTCCACTAAAAAGCAGCTTTCTGATACCTTCAACTATGAGTGACCCCTATAATGCATTTTCCAGGAAGGAATAACCTCACCAAAAATGTTTATATGATTTACAGTAGTATTTCTAATAACAAACCCCTTTGGATGTTGATAGAATCTTTCTTTTGTGAATTAAGCAGGCTTCTTCTCTTCTGCACTGTGTTCATAAGAAGCCTGACTACTTCATGTGTGAAAACCGTATCCTCCTTTCTTCTATCGGTGTCAGCCTTCTTTTCACAGTGAATAAACAACTATTAACTATAAAACAAGGTTTTGTTTCCTTGGAAGAATAAACCATTGACAAAAATGAATAGGTAAGATTATAAATGTCTCTAATTTAAAACACTTAATACTTACGTGATAGTATGGAAATGTTTCTTAATCTAAAATAAACAAAAGAGTAAGAAATTGAAATAGGCATGAAGATATGTTTCAAACTCTGTTTCATCATGAGTAATATTGACTCCTTTATTGTTGAAAAGATTATGCTAAATTAAGAGGAAATTTTAAAATATGTTGTTCGGGGAGTGGCACTGTGGCTTAGTGGGCAAAGCTATCACTTACATACTGTATCCTACGTGGGTGTGGATTCGAGTCCCGGCTGCTTCACTTCAGATCCAGCTTTCCTGCTAATGAGCCTGTGAAAACAGTGAAGGATGGCCCACGTGTTTGTACCTCCATATTAAAATTTTCACAGATTTTGGAAAATTTAAAATATCTAAACAAGGCTCTGTACACTGAGTCAACATTTCAAACCAATCAAAATTTTATTTAGCTTAATGTCTCTGAGGTACTACTAAAAATACTTACAATATACCCCAAATATGAATGTTTGCACTGTAAAGGAAATTCAGAGAACTCAATGAATTCTGGTGGATACTTAGTATTTTGGATTGACACTTAATGATTTAATGACATATTTTTCTGTTGTCTCTAACAACATAATTATTTTACTAGTGTTTTAGCATACATATCTTCACAAACGTAGGCCCATAAAATTCCTACTGGTAATTCTGACTTTACCAACTTTCTGTTTGTACCATACTTTCCTCCCAGCAATTGATTTAAATGTTCTATTTAATTGTACTATACTGCATTTTTCTTGGTAAACTTCTACTAGTTATTCTTATGTACAATATGCATCCTTGGAAACTATTTAAAGGTTTTTAGGTCCTGTTCTTGTTTTAATAGCACTCTATGTTTCTCATTATTGTATTTCTCTGATTAAATTACTCCAGGCTTCAAACTAGATTAATTCTTCATTTTCACAGGCTAGTTTAATTTTTACAAAAATCTAAGTTTGAGAGCAAAGGGAGGCTTTTATCCAAAATTATTTGCTGAAATGACAAAGAGGAAATTATCCCTTTATATATCTTATAGTATGTATATGAATTGACTTACACTAATATGATACTAATATATTATGATTAGTGTCAAATGTAAAGAAACTTAGAAACAAAACAGGTTTATTAATTTTGTTTTCATAAATTATAAAGAAGGTCTGTAGTTCTTTTTCTCTGTTGTTTCTTTTTCAAGTTTTAGAATTAAGGTGATGCTGGCTTTGCAAAAACAGTTTTGGAGAATTTCCTCCCATTCAATTGTTTTGAATAGCTTGAGAAGAATTGGAGTTATTTCTTCTTTAAATATCTGGTAGAATTCAGCAGTGAAGCCATCTAATCCTAGGCTTTACATTATTGACAGAGTCTTTATTACTGATTCAATCTCTCTTGGATATTGTCTGTTTAGGTGTTCTATGTCTTATAGTTCAATTTATGTAGATTGTGTGTATACAGGAATCTGTTCATTTCATCTTGGTTTCTCAATTTGTTGGCATATAGCTCTTTTTAGTAATTTTTCTTCCTTATTTTTATTTCTGTATTATCTGTTTTTATATTTCCCTTTTCATCTCTAATTTTTTTGATTTGGGTCTTCTCCCTCTTTTTTTTTTTTTTTGTAAGTTGGCCCAATGGTGTGTCAATTCCGTTAATTTTTTTCAAATAAGCTACTCTACATTTTGCTTTTTTGTTTCAATTTTCTTATTTCTTCTTTAATTTTAATTATTTTCTACTACTAATTTTTTTCTTGATTTTCTATTTTTTTAGATCTTTAGATGCACTGATAGGTCATTTATTTGATGCCTTTCCAATTTCTTTGATCCTTTCAATTTTAGTGGTCATGTATTTTTGTTGGTCAGATTGTTTCTTGTGAGCAGAAAATAGGTAGGTCGTATTTTTAAAAAAAAAAAAAAGATTATTTATTTGAAAGGCAGAATTACAGAGATCAGAGGCAGGAAGAGAGAGAGAGAGGGAGAGAGAGAGAGAGAAAGTGCGAGAGAGAGAGAGATCTTCCATCTTCTGGATCACTCCCCAATTGGCCACAACAGCTGGAGCTGGGCCAAGCTAAAGCCAGGAACCAGGAGTTTCTTCTGAGTCTTCCATATGGGTACAGGGCCCAAGGACTTTGGCCATCTTCCACTGCTCTCCCAGGCCACAGCAGAGAGCTGGATTGGAAGTAGAGCAACCAGGACTTGAACCAGTGCCTATATGGGATGCCGGCACAGCAAATGGGGGCTTTTACTGGCTACATCACAACACCAGCCACAAAGGGTCTTGATTTTTAATCCATTCTGCCATTCTGCATATTTTAATTGAAAAGTTGAGGTCATTTATATACAAAGTGACTATTGATAAGTAACCACTTGTCTTGCCATTTTACCATAAATGTTCCTATTTTTCACTTTGGATTTCCGTTTTACTTTTACTGGAAGATTTTATGTCTTCACTTTCCTTCATAGTAATGAACATGTTTCTGTGTTTCTTTGTGTAGAACACCCTTTGTGTAGAACACTACTGGATGAGTAGTGACAAATTCTTCCAATTTCTATTTGTTATGGCAGGTCTTTACTTAACCTTTATCCATGAATGAGAACATCATAGTGTACAGCACTCTGGGTTAACAGTTTTTTTCCTCTTGAAATTTGGAATGCACCTTTTCATTTTCTCCTAGCCTGTGTGGTTTCTGATGATAAGTCATCTGTGAGTCTAATTGGAAATTCTCTGAAAGTAATATTGCATTTTTCCCATGCACATTTTAGAATCATTATGTTTTATTCTGGAGAGTTTCACTACAATGTGTTGTGGTGAAGATCTGTACTTTTCATGAAAATTATGCTAGGAGATTTATGTGCTTGCTGTACTTGGGCATCCGTTTCTTTCTTCAAAGTAAATAAGTTTTCTGTGATTATTTCACTAAAAAAGCCTTCTAATCCTTTTTATCTTCCCATACCCTCAGGAACTCCTAAGAACCATATGTTTGAATCATTTGATAGTATCCTATAAATCTCCAACACTGTTTTTCATGTTTTCTAATTTCTTCTTCTTTTCTTCCTTTTTTTTTTTTGATCTGACTATAAAATTTCCAGATATTTGTCTTCTTCTTTTTTTTTTTTTGACAGGCAGAGTGGACAGTGAGACAGAGACAAAGTTTTTTTTTTCTTTTTTTCAGATATTGGTCTTCTAACTCAGATGTTTTATTCTGCCTTACCAATTCTGTTGTTAAAACTTTCCATTGCATTATTTAATCTATTTCATTCTTTATTTCTAATGTTTCAATTTAATTTTCCCTTAAAATCTCGATATCATTTTTTCATTCATTGTCATGTATTTAAAATTAATTTTTTGATTTCTATTCTGGCATTTTCTGAATCTCTTAATCTTCACATTCTAGTATTGAAGTGTTGCTGTGTTCCTTTGGGGGTATCTGGGCATGTCATGCTGTCTTCCTTATTCTTGTTTCTTCAATTTCTGCATTTATTTTTAGGTATTTGTGGAGATAATTGTTGGCTTTTCTTGTTTTCATTTTTTTTTCTTTTGTGATGGCTTTTATCTTCAGAGTATGTCTTTGTGGCTTAGTGGAGTATCTGTTCTTTCAGTGAATACCAGAGATGTATGCTGAATGTGGCCAGGGAGCTCTGTTTAATGCTACAGGATGAGGGGAGTATCAAAGGTTTA
Organism: Oryctolagus cuniculus; assembly: GCF_051225735.1. Classification (NCBI taxonomy): domain Eukaryota; kingdom Metazoa; phylum Chordata; class Mammalia; order Lagomorpha; family Leporidae; genus Oryctolagus; species Oryctolagus cuniculus. The sequence goes on along the minus strand of NC_142871.1, from coordinate 27,707,698 downwards.
CCACACCTAAATTGGGTGTGGTAAATCTTTATTTTTTTTATCAGAGGGGAGAGTTTAATCAGCTCTGTTGGCATTTTCTCATGCTCATCTCCTCTCCTCCAAGGAGACTAATGCATGGGTGCTAGCCCCAGTGGTTCAATATTCATCTATGCTGCCATAAGAACTACACAAATGATCCATAGAGTCCTCTCTATGAACGTGGATCCCACAATTTCACCAGGAAATCAGGGAGCCCTGAGCATGTGGAACTGACAATAGTGACTGCCCAGTGATGAAGCCATACCCTACACACTCTCACACAGCAACAGTGCTTTCATAGTCCCAGCAAACAAGGCCCCCACAGTCATAAACACCCAACCCACTGTCAATACACCCAGCCAGACCCAGGAATCTTCTCTCAGCTAATTGCTGGGCACACTACATAAGCTGGCATAGCTGTTATGTATGTCCAAAATGGCGCCTGCCCTCTCTCAGCCAGTTACAGGACACAGGTGCTGGGTGTCCCCCTTTTATTTCCTCTAAGTTGGCAGATACAGTGCCCACAACAGGGCTCCAAGATGGACTCATGCCAGGCTCTGCAGCCGTTTTATTGCCAGTGTATGGGCTGCTGCGTTCTGATCTCACCTCACACTCCAATGTTGATCTGAGGGTCTCAGCTACTGAGATCCTGAGTTGTGCACATCCACACATTTGCTCCAATTTGGGTTGCATTTCCTCTGTAGTTTTCTCCCTAATTCTTTCCTGAGATTGCATTCTCTCCGCCTTTTTCTATCTTCCCCTAAACTAGAGCAGCAAGCTCGCTCCCTATTCCACCATCTTGGAATCTCTCAAGATTGTTTCTTCTGATCCATGAGCAAGATATATATTTCCTTTTTTTGTGTGTCCTTGATGAACTTTTTACCAATTTTTGATAATTTTTTTCTTTGTAGAGATCTTCCACTTCTTTGTTAAATTGATTCCTATGTATGTGCTTTTTTTGGATGGCTATTGTGAATAGGCTTTCTAATTTGATTTGTCATTCTGTGAGTTCATCATTAACATACTAAAAAAGCTATTGTTTTTTTGTATATTTATTTTGTAGCCTGAAACTTCACTGAATTGATTTATCAATTCTAAAAACTTTTTAGTGGAATGTTTGCTTTTCCATTTATAACATCATGTCTGCTGCAAACATGGATAATTTGTCTTTCTCTTCTTCAATTTTGATTTCCTTTATTTCTTTTTACTCTCTAATTGCTCTTGCTAAAACATCCCGTACTAAATCATATAAGAGTGGTAAAAGTGGACATCCTTATTTTGTTACAGGTCTGAGGGGAAATGCTTTCACTTTTTCCCCATTCAGTATCATACTGACTGTTGGTTTGTGATATATCACTTATAAATTTGAATAATGTTTCCTCTATACCTAATTTGTGGAGGGTTTTTATCTTGAAGGGGTATTGAATCTATTGAGGTGATCATGTGGTTTTCTTATTCACTCTATTGATGTGATTTCTGACAATTATTGATTCGTAAATGTTAAACCATCCTTGCATTTCTGGAAAAAAATCTCACTTGATTTTGATATATGATTTTTAACGGTGTTTTGGATTTGTTTGGCTAGTATTTTGTTAGGAATCTGCACCTATGTTCATTAAAGCTATGGCATTTGTCATTTTCTTTTCATGTTGTGTCTTTGATTGTGGTATTTTAGTAATGCTAGCTTCATAAAAAAAGTTTGGCAGAATTCTATTCTCTTTTAATATTTTGGAATAGTTAGAAGAATAATGGAGTTACTTACTTTTTGAGTGTTTGTTAGAATTTGCTAATAAATTCAACAGGTTCCAGATATTTCCCTGATGGAAGACTTTGATTACTGCTTCATTCTCATTGCTTGTTTTGGGTCTGTATAGATTCTCTATATTTTCTTGATTTAATCTTAGTAGGTTATATGAATCTAGAAATTAAACCATTTCTTTGAGGTTTTCCGGTTTATTAGTTCATTGCTCTTCATCATAATTTCTTATGGCCCTTTGTATTTCAGTGGAGTCATTTGTAATGGCTCCTTGTTTGTCTCAAATTTTATTTATTTGAGTTTTTCTCATTTTTTTCTTTGCAAGTATGGCTATAGGTTTATCTATTTGGTTTATCTTCTTTTTGTTTATTTGAAGAATTAAATCTATTTTTAATGAAGAAAGGGAAGAGAGCAGAATATGTATATGATGCCCTAGAATTATTTTTCAAAATTACAACGAATCTTGTCATGCAGATCTTATTTGGCTTTATTATCAATTCAAGCTTTGGGTAGTAGTCTGGAAAAAAAATGGGTCAAAATTCCCATATCCCACTCAGGTATTATCTATAGCTAGAGGAAACAAATGGCATAATCATCCAGGAAGTGGAAATGAAATGCAGGGATAGCTCAGTTGGTCAAAGGTTGGCATTTTAGAGAATTGAACTTGGTTTAGGGAGCTGACTGCCTGAGGGTGACTGAAACTTGGCTTCTCTGATTGGCTAAGATTCAATTCTTTATTGCAAGGCAAGGCTATAATCTGTTTACACATCAAGTTAGATTACATTTCACTATGTATGGAGAAACCTTTAGGCCAAACTTAAAATAAAATATGCACAGAGGCAGCTGTAGGCCACTCAATTTAATTTAGCAGAATTAGACATTCGAAGCTACTACATTTAGCTGATTGTCCATTCTTTATCTATTATAAAGGCTAAGGACAATTGATTATTTAGTAACAACATATAAATCCATACTAATGTTGTAATGTGTCACCCCAGTACTTCTTCCTGAACTTTGAGAAGTTTTATTTTTGTTACTGGGTTCATTTTATGAATGAAAGGAAGACTTGCATAAATGTGAAGCATCTGTCTCTGTACTCAGGGTTGTGCCAGAGCATGGTTCCATGTTAAGTAGGTAATTGCAAACTCTGTCAACTCATTATTTGAGAGTTAAAAAAATCTATCAAATTAAATGTGTTCTTACTTATGACAAATTTTGTAGGTTATATGCTATGTCTCAACAGCACATTTTGAAGATTAATCAGATCATGAGTATGCCAAGAACTCCATGTATCAATCATCAGTGTTCCTATTCTCTTTTATGAAAATGAAAATGTCCATGTGGAGCAAAATGCTCAACTGATTTTCACTGTTTAGGCTGTTCCAATGTTTAGACAAAGCAGGAAATATTATCTCTAAAACTAATTTTATTCATGTGAATTCATGAGTACTCAGATTATTACCATCACTCCAAAGATTTTAAGAAATTTCTATGAATGTAGCAAAGACATGATGATGATGAGGACTCATAGTAGATTGAAAACCTCATGTATCAAAATAATTGCCTTAAGTTTAACATAATAAAAATGAACTTTCACATCCAATAGGAAAACTTTACCACGGCCAGTGGTGTGGCATAGTAGGTTAAGCTTCCACCTGTGGCACCAGCATCCCATGTGGGTTCTAAGCCATTTCGTGGCTGCTTCTCTTGCACTCCAGCTCTTTGCTAATGGACTGGGAAAGCAGTGGAGGATGGCTCAAGTGCTTCTGATGCTGCACCCACATGGGAGACCCCTCAAAGAGCTCCTGGCTTCATATTAACCCAGCTCTGGCTTTGCAGCTGTTTGAGGAATGAACCTTAGTATGGAAGACCTCTCTCTTTGTCTATCCCTCTGTCTGTAACTCTGCCTCTCAAATAAATAAATAAGTCTTTAAAAAAAGATCCTACCTGCAGAACAAAGCATGAATATACTTATATGCCTTGAGAATCTTGAGAATTCAGTTTGAATTCCTATAGGAGCAGCCTTTGTGGATTATTCACATTAACACTTGAGAGATTAAAAATTGATATACATGAAATCATGAAATGTTAGTGTGTAATAGATATTCTTATAGAAAGCTCTGGGATTCTAAAAAGGAAACAGAGCTGGAAAGAGGAATAAGAGAAGATTTTCAATGAATTGGAAAGAAAAATCATCATGATGGTGATGAAATCATTCCCATTCTTCAAAGTCTTTGGTACCACAATGATTATTTTTCATTTTCTGTCATATTAGGAAGAATAAAAGCCTAAAGTGTCTATGTAATCATAGAGATGAATGTTATGTTCAACAAAAAATCTACTCACTCATACTTCTTTGCTTTCTTTTATAGCTAAAGTGAAAAAATGATTTTCATGAGTAGTTTCTATGCATGACTGTTAATACTTTACTGAAGATCTTAAGTGACAATTATAGGAGGTGCAGACACCTATATTCACCATTATAGTTTTCTCATTCAATATGTGTTTGTCATGATATAACAAGTAACTTATACAATATTAAGCTGTGCTTGGTTATGTTGCAAATGTATCTTTTTTAAAACATGAATCTCCTCAAGTTTGCATAATTATTTTTTCAGAGTAGCATTTATTTATCTGTTTATATCCCAACATTATTGATAGATATCCATTTATTTCATGAGGAAATAAAAACCATTCTTATACAATTGAAATAGATTTCAGTCCTTTGGCATAGATATAAGAGGAAAATATGAAGAATGGAAAAAAAATCCCAAAGCTTTAAGCACTGTCCTTCAAATGAGTTGGATGATCCTTCATATAGTCTGTAGGTGGAGTGCAGAAACATATGTGATTCAGGCGTACAAACAGAAGCAGTCTTGAACAATTTCAGCCTTGCCTAAACCACTATAAGAATTCCACCGTTATTTATTAATCTAGGATTTTCCCCTGAAGTTTTGGCTACAGAAAAAAAATATGGAGAAATTTGAAAATTTTCAGGACGCTATATTTGCACTTGCTGATGTTTCTAATTACTGGGGGAGGGGGGGTTATAAAAAAGAAAACCAAGCAAACCAAATCAAGCACAAATCAAAATTATACAAAGTCACAGATAAACAGATATAGCAGAGATCAAAGCCAAAGTAAAAGTCCTCACTGCATTTAGAATATTCTCCTTGTTCTCTTGAATTTATAACCTTGTTCTTGAAAGAAAAACAAATTTGATCTTCCCTATGCATCTGACAGTGAGTTTTCTGAAAAAAAAATCAAATTTTAGTTAAAAAAAAAAAAGGGAATGCAATCGCCAGGAAATTATTTTAGTTCAACCACATGCTTAACATATTTTATAATATTCAGTGGGATTCTATTTTCAGAATTTCTGATCGAATTTTCTGAACTCTCTGCGATGTTATACTGAGATCTTAAAACAACATAACTGTTTACCGCAGGATGTATTGCTTCTGACAGAGATCCATTGCCAAGAACTGACTTGTAGTTTCTTCTTGCCATGGTTACTTCTCACTGTCTCCCTCTGCTCAGAATGAAGGTGCGTAACTCTGAGTATTGACTTCCAAATGTAGTTGGAGCTTCAGCTGCAACCAGAGTAGATCTGAACAAGCCTTTTTAGGACTGTGTGTTGAATTATGTTCAGCCAAGTTTTGGACAGTTGAAAATATATATCCTGCCACATCTCACTGCTCAGCTAATTTCTCTTCTCTACTTCCACTGACGATAGCTTTCCATGCCAACAAATTCCAGAACTGCTCACTCTCTGTGGATGAGAGAAAAGCACCAAGAGTGTGTGATAATGGACTAAGTGCTTTATATCTAATTTTGAATTTAACCACCAGTGTCAGTTGAGGAAAACGTAGTCAGCCCCACTTTACACAAGATATCAAATATCAATCCAGAGTTTACACAGCTAGGAGGTGATTGAACTTGAATTTGAAGTTGAATTGGTCTGCCGTGAAAGCCTGAGATGCAATCACTTTACAAGCTACCTCTTCACAGGTGCTATTGTTACCCTTCTCTGTAATGACCATCGGATCAGAGGTCAGCAAAGTATTTCTGTCAAAAAGTTGTTAGTGAATATTTTAAATTTTGTAAATGACCTACGAGTTTGTTACATATTCTTTTTCACTTTATAGAAGCTTTTAAAAGTTCAAATGTCATTCTTAGTTTGGGTTCCATTCATGAAAGGCTCTGGACAAAATCTGGCAAAAAAGCTATGGTTTGCCAGCTCTGATCTACAGGAAGTACACACAGTGTGGCTTCCCTGGATCTGGGCTCCTGCCCAGTGGCATGCTTAAGTAAGGTGCATGAAATACAATAATGATTCCAAAACACTGCTTCTCACTCTTCAGATTAAGGTGAGGCTTTAAAGAATAGAAAGCATTGTTTCTATAATATACACATATATAAAATCTTCTTTAATATACAAAATTTCTTTTATTCAATTCTTCCATGGCCCTCCTTCCATTTTTCTTCCATGTGAATTTGTGATCCTTACCAAAAAAAAAAAAAAAAATCTTTGAGATATGGTTAGGAAATGGAAACTACTTGTTTGATTCAATACATACATACATATATATATATATATATGATTATATATATCCTGAAATATTGGTGTGGATTTGCTTCTTTGGGCATTGGCATCTATACACACACATAAACACAAATCTCAACATAATAATACCTTAACAAATATGTTTCTTTTCTTTTTCTGAATTTACATTTTGGTCTTGAATCTATATACATATTTAGATGTTTTACCACAGTCTGAAGAGAACATTATATTTTATCCTATAAATTTCTGATGTACTTTCTTTTTTTTTTTTTAAGGTTTATTTATTTATCTGAAAAGTCAAAGTTACACGGAGAGAGAAAGAGAAGCGGAGAGAGAAAGGTCTTCCATCTGCTGGTTCACTCCCCAATTGGTGTAAGGGCCGGAACTGGGCCAATATGAAGCCAGCAGCCAGGAGCTTCCTCTGGGTCTTGTCATAAGGGTGCAGGAGCCTAAGGACGTGGGGCATCTTTTACTGCTTTCCCAGGCCACATCAGAGAGCTGGATTAGAAGTGGAGCAGATTTTTAACTTTTATTTTAACTTATTTAACAAATATAAATTTCCAATGTACAACTTATGGATTGCAGTGGCTTTTCACCCCCATAACTTCACTCCCAACCGCAACCCTCCCATCTCCTGCTCCCTCTCCCATACCATTCACATCAAGATCCATTTTCAATTCTCTTTATATACAGGAGATCAATTTAGTATATATTAAGTAGAGATTTTAACAGTTTGCACCCACACAGAAACACAAAGGGTAAAATACTGTTACTAGTTATAGCATTAATTTACATTGTACAACAATTTAAGAACAGAGATCCTACATGAGGAGTAAGCGCACAGTGACTCCTATTGTTGACTTAACAAATTAACACACTTGTTTATGGCATCAGTAATCTCCCTAGGCTCTTGTCATGAGTTGCCAAGGTTATGGAGGCCTTTTGAGTTCACGGACTCTGATCATATTTAGACAACGTCAAGGTGGACGTTCTCTCCTCCCTTCAGAGAAAGGTACCTCCTTCTTTGATGTCCCGTTCTTCCCACTGGGATCTCACCCACAGAGATCTTTCATTTAGGTTTTTTTTTTTTTTTTTTTTTTTTTTTTTTTTTTTTTTTTCCCCCAGAGTGTCTTGGCTTCCCATGCTTAAAATACTCTCATGGACTCTTCAGCCAGATCCAAATGCCTTAAGGGCTGATTCTGAGGCCAGAGTGCTGTTTAGGACATCTGCCATTCTATGAGTTTGCTGTGTATCCCGCTTCCCACGCTGGATCGTTCTCTCCCTTTTTAATTCTATCAGTTAGTATTAGCAGACACTATTCTTGTTTATGTGATCCCTTTGACTCTTAGACCTATCATTATGATCCCAATTCAATCCCATCAAGGTGACATGTACCAATGACGTCTCACTAGTCCAAGTGATCAATTTCAGTTCACAAGTGATCATAATGAGAGTATTGTAGGCATGAAAAGCCAAGACACTCTGGCTCATGACAAGAGCCTAGGGAGATTACTGACGCCATAAACAAGAGTGTCAATTTGTTAAGTCAACATCAGGTGTCACTGTGTACTTAGTGCTCATGTAGGATCTCTGTCCTTAATGTGTTGTCCATTGTAAATTGATGCTTTTTCTAGTACTCAAACAGTATTTTACACTTTATGTTTCTGTGTGGGTGCAAACTGTTGAAATCTCTACTTAATATATACTAAATTGATCTCCTGTATATAAAGAAAATTGAAAATGGATCTTGATGTGAATGGAATGGGAGAGGGAGTGGGAGATGAGAGGGTTGCTGGTGGGATGGAAGTTATGGTGGGGAGCCATTGTAATCCACAAGCTGTAATTTGGAAATTTATATTTATTAAATAAAAGTGAAAAATTATTTGAAAGATAGAGTTACAGTGAGTGATAGAGATAGAGAGAGAGAGAGAGAGTTCTTTCATCTGCTGATTCACTCCCAAATGTCCACAAAGGCCAGAGCTGATCCAATTAAAGTCAGGAGCTAGGAGCTTCTTCCAGGTCTCCCATGTGTATGCAGGGGCCCAAGGACTTGGGGCATTCACCACTGCTTTCCCAGGTACATTAGCAGGCAGCTGGATTGGAAGTGGAACAGCTGGGACTTGAACTGGTGCTCATACTAAATGCTAGCGTTGCAGGCTGGGGCTTTAACATGCTGTGCCACAATGCAAGCCCCATGATTTTGTATCTTGGATTAAAGTTTCAAAAAGTCAGTTGCTTGATGAAAAAATAGAGTTTTCGCTTGATATAATGATAAAACTGACTTCAAAAATTGGGACATTATGTATTTCAGAGTGAAAAAGGCTTTGTCTTTCCTCCAGAAAGATGGAGCAGAAGGAAAGGTTTGTTCTATATATCATCAAGAATCAGAATGCCACTTTTTCCATTTCTGCCACGCATTCTCAAATATTTTAAGGATAATTATTTATTTGAAAGGCATAATTACAGAGAGAGAGAGAGAAATCTTCTATCAGTTGGTTTGCTCTCCAAATGACCCCTTGGCTTGTGTTGGACCAGGCTGACATCAGGAGCCAAGATCTTCATCTGGTTCTCCTGTATTGTTGTGAGTACTTGGTCCAAGTATTTGGACCATCTTCCACTGCTTTCCCTGATGCATTAGCAGGGAGTTGGATTGCAAGCGGAGTAGCTGGGCCTCGAACTAGCAATGCAAGCAGGCTTAATCTGCTGAATCATTATGCCAGCCCTTCAAGACTTTATAAAGTAATTCAAGTATGAGTTAAATTAATTTTTCTGTGGAATCTCATATGGTTGCATGATTGGCTGATGGAATGGGGTATATATATTCAACCTAGACTTTTTTTTTTTTTTTTTTTTTGACAGGCAGAGTGGACAGTGAGGGAGAGAGACAGAGAGAAAGGTCTTCCTTTTGCCGTTGGTTCACCCTCCAATGGCCGCCATGGCTGGCGCGCTGTGGCCAGTGCACAGCGCTGATCAGGCAGCAGGAGCCAGGTGCTTCTCCTGGTCTCCCATGGGGTGCAGGGCCCAAGGACTTGGGCCATCCTCCACTGCACTCCCTGGCCACATAAGAGAGCTGGCCTGGAAGAGGGGCAACTGGGACAGAATCCGGCGCCCTGACTGGGACTAGAACCCGGTGCGCTGGCGCCGCAAGGTGGAGGATTAGCCTAGTGAGCCGCGGCGCCGGCCTCAACCTAGACTCTTAATAGATTCACGTTAACTATCACAGATTGATTTAGATATTGCTGAAACTACAATGTTCTTTACATATTCTTTATTTTTTACTCTTTTTTATATACAAACTTTAAAAACATCATTTTTGTTATCAGCTGTAAGTATTATATTTTTGTCATTTATTCATTATTTCTCAAGCTATGATTTTCTTCACTTGTTTACTTATATTGAAAGGCAGAGAGACACAAAGAAAAGGCACAGACAGAGATCTCCCATCTGCTGGTACATTACCCAAACGCCCTGGACTGAAGCCAGGAGCAGGGAACTCAATCTGGATCTCCCAGTCACTTGAGTCAGCATCTGCTGCATCCCAGGCTGTGCATCAGCTAGAAAGTGTAATCACGAGTGGCCCCCTATTGAACCTTCGCACTCTGATATGAGGTAGGAATCCCAACTGCCATCTTAAGTGCTACACCAGATGTCCACACCTGATGTCCACTTTTCTGGACTCTGAGATCTTTTGAAAAGTTCACACAAGTTTGTAAGTACATATTTCCTTCCTGAAACAAAAGACAGTTCAATTAAAAAAAAAAAAGAAAAAAGAAAAAAAAAAAAAACAAATACTGATGAGGATAAAGAGTCAAGGGAGCCTAATGCACCACTGGAGGGAATACAAATTAGTGCAACTATTATGGGAAACAATATGGAAATTCCTTAGAAAACAAAAATATATCTACCACATGACCCAACTATCCTACTTGTAGGAAAATACCCCAAGGAAATAGTGTCAGTATATGAAAGAGAGACTTGCACTCTCATGTTTACTGTAGCCCAACCCACAATAGCAAAGAAATGGAATCAACCTAGGTGTTCATCAACTGGTGATTGGATAAGAAAGTGTGGTATTAAAAAAAAGAGAGAGAATGATAATTTTTTTTTGGCAGGCAGAGTGGACAGTGAGAGAGAGAGACAGAGAGAAAGGTCTTCCTTTTGCTATTGGTTCACCCTCCAATGGCTGCCACGGCCTGTGCGCTGTGGCCGGCGCACCGCGCTGATCCGATGGCAGGAGCCAGGTGTTCCTCCTGGTCTCCCATGGGGTGCAGGGCCCAAGGACTTGGGCCATCCTCCACTGCACTCCCTGGCCACAGCAGAGAGCTGGCCTGGAAGAGGGGCAATTGGGACAGAATCCGGCTCCCCGACCGGGACTAGAACCCGGTGTGCTGGCGCCGCAAGGTGGAGGATTAGCCTATTGAGCCGCGGTGCCGGCCAGAAAGAAAGATATTTTGACATTTAAAACAAAATGAATGGAACTGTATATCTTAATACTAAATGAATTAAACCAGACACAAAAGACAAAGTTTGCATTTTTTTTTTTTTTGACAGACAGAATGGACAGTGAGAGAGAGACAGAGAGAAAGGTCTTCCTTTGCCATTGGTTCACTCTCCAATGGCCGCCGCGGCTGGCGCGCTGCGCTGATCCGAAGGCAGGGGCCAGGTACTTCTGGTCTCCCATGGGGTGAAGGGCCCAAGCACCTGGGCCATCCTCCACTGCACTCCCAGGCCACAGCAGAGAGCTGGCCTGGAAGAGGGGCAACCGGGACAGAATCTGGCGCCCTGACCGGGACTAGAACCCGGTGTGCCAGCGCCGCCAGGTGGAGGATTAGCCTAGTGAGCCGCGGCACTGGCCAAAGTTTGCATATTTCCTTTCATATGTGGAAGTTGATATATAAAGATGTGTTGATGTTGTTTTATTTGATATATAGATATTTATGAATTTTGTATTAACTGAATTATATTCTCTATATCGCATATGCTCTTCTTTCCTTACTTAAAGATTCTTGTGTTGAATCCCATGTTATCTGATATTTATTTCTCTGCTCTCAAGAAAAATAGTAAGCTGGCATATATGTAATATATTTATATATGAAGTAAATATGGTAAAGTGTTAAAGATTTTAGAATATAAAATATTGACTACAATGAATCTTCATAAATATAGAATACAAAATAAAGTGAAAATGAATACATAAATTACAGTTTCAAGTTGTCAGTAGTGGTGAACTGCAATGCAAAACTAGAAGAATTCATAAGCTGATGTAATGTACTAGGTAACTGATTACCATAAAGAAAATTTTAATTCTTTTGGCAATGTGGTTGGATAACTGATGACCTTCTGGAAAGGACAAAATAAAAATCTTTTAGACTTTGAGGATTTTATAAAGTTTTGTACACAGAGTCTCCGTGGCAGCTTTTGTGTCAGGTACTACTGTAGTACAACAAATTTTTCATAAAATGAGGGGTTTTGAACAACTATGTTATTATGCTTATAGATTCTGTGATCTGAAATTCAGAGAGGTCACATTAGGGTTAGCTTTTATTTTTTTTCTCACCATATCAGAAGATTGAGGAACTAGAATAATGTAATAACTGAATAATTTTCTGTTTCTGCTTTATTTTTTTCCATATCGCGAAAGGTATAAGTGTTCTGAGAATCTGAAAATTCTATCCTGGGAGCCAGTGCTGTGGCATAGTGGGTAGGGCCGCCACCTGCAGTGCTGGCATCCCATATGGCACCAGTTTGAATCCCGGTTGCTCCATTTCCAATCCAGCTCTTTGCTATGGCCTGGGAAAACAGTGGAAGATGGCCCAAGTCCTTGGGGCCCCTGCATCCATGTGGGAGATCTGGAAGAATCTCTTGGCTCCTGGCTTTGATCAGTGCGGCTCTGACCATTGTGGCCATCTGGGATATGAACCAGAGGATAGAAGACCTCTCTCTCTCTCTCTCTCTGCCTTTCAAATAAATAAATAAATAAATCTTTTAAAAAATTCTATCCTTTATTTTATATCTTCCCTAATCAATTTCTTGATTTGACATTCATTTGCTAAAGGGACTGGGAATTTATATTACCATTAATGTTTGCTTAAAAGTGGTACAGTTATTTTTTAACTTATGTCATACTAGCTCTATATTATCATATGAAGTTAAAAGATCCAGTTGTCACATTCAACATTTTGTCTGGAAATCTCCTTAACCAAATCCGTGTGTTTTTTATTATATTTTCTATTTTTCGCATTAATGCAGGCAACAGATTTGCTAAACCAACTGCTATGACATAATGAGAGTCTCCTTTCCACCCACTTTTAATAACATGCTCCTCACTTGAGGCCCTCATTAACAGTTTCTCCCAGACTTTAACTATCAATCAATTGCTGCCCTTCCAGTGTTCCAATGATATTTTTAAATATAATGTATTTTATTTAATGAATTCTAGTCTAGCAATTACTCCTTAATAATGAATCATATTAAAATGTAGTTGCATAAAACATGTTTTATTGTGATAGTTTATGGATTCTCTGGACCAGGTATCAGGGAGAGTTAGAAAATCACATGGGTGCTACAATCGTCTAAAGCCTTGTCTGAATGTGATTTAAAGACTGGGGCTCTAACGATTGGGAGCATCTACAACAAATGTCTAATTTCCGTGTTGGACTCCAAAATTTGCCTAACTGGAACAAATGACTTTAATTAGTCTTTTTCTTTTAAGATTTATTTATATTTGAAAGGCAAAGTTATAGAGAGGCAGAGGCAGAGAGAGAGGTCTTCCATCCACAGGTTCACTCCCCGGATGATTAAAATGCAGCTGAGCCCATCTGAAGCCAAGAGCCAGGAGCCTCCTCCTGGTCTCCCACATGAATGCAGGGGCCCAAGGACCTGGGCCATCTTCTACTGCTTTTCAGCCACAGCAGAGATCCAGATTGGAAGTGGAACAGTTGGGACTTGAACTGGTGCCCACATCGGATACCAGCACCGCAGGCAGTGGCCTTACCTGCTACACCATAGTGTTCTGACATCTTAAGTAATGATTGAAGTCTTCTAAAATGCGTGTTCTAGTAAATATGACAGGAGTCCCATAGCATCATTTCTACCAATTCTATTGAAAAGGAAACCATAGAGCACATAGATTCAAGAACATAGGATGGTCAACATTTTTAATAATAATTTGTCAAATTATGATTGTCAAATTTGAAACCCAAATGCCACACAAAGAGATATTCATTTCCTTTTTGATGAGAAACAAAGAATTCCAGAAACAAAAATCTCTCAAATGTAAGACATGCTTTAGTGATTAAATTTTCAATTTAGACAAACGAATCTCAAGTCAACATTCAGAATGGAAAAGAACAGAAGGTAAAATGTTGAAAGAAGAACAAGAATAAGGGTTTGGCTCAATGAAATTCTTAAATCCTACAAATTTGCTGAAATCTCTGGGCCTACAGTAGTGGCACACCTCACCTGTTAGCAAATAGTGCTCATTGCTTATATCTATAAGATAAAATATGCTGCCCCGCTTCCAGGATCTGCCCTCGTGGTCACCAAGACAGTAGCTAGGGTTAAGTCAAACATGATGTAGCCAGAGAAATGTTGATGTTTTTAGGAAGGGAAACCACTATACACAAAAGGGACTAAGGAGATAGAAAATGTACTTACAGGATTTAGAAAAGCATTTGAGACCATATTTGGAGAGTATTCAATCAAAGGATGCAAAATCTGTAAGGGTTCTTCAGAAAGGTTATAAAAAGTGAAATTAAAATATCAACTTTTGTTTGTACAAAAAATTGAAAGGCATGCATTTTCCAATATGCATTTTTATGATCTCTGTGATGATTTCTCATAAAGAAGAGTTTAAATATTGGAAGAGTAAGTAGGATGTAATATGTAATAGCCTAATAAGGATTTTAGGAAACAAAGCAAGTATGCTTCTATGAGAGCTCTTATAAAGTTAAAGAAAAGTAGAATGAGTTATTGGTGAACTCAGACCTGTTAGAATTGTTGTGGCAATAACCAAATAATACAGTGTCACAGGGTGTAGAATTTTGATGATTTGCAGGATATGAGCAAACAAACCCTAATAAACATTCATCTTTGAGACTGTTGATGAATTTTTAATATTAACTGATTGTTAGAGAGTATCAATGATTTATTATCTACTATGGTATGGTAATAGTGACTTTTACTGAAATTAAAGTAATTATTACAGGAAATAAACATGAAGACATTTTGATGATATGACAAGACTTGTTTTAACATGCTCCAAAGAAAACCTGTATAGCTGACAAATATAAAGAAATTTGTAGAGTACAGAGTTGTTGACATTGTGAAAATGGCACATGGGCCTTCTGTGTGCCTTTTTTTTTTCTATTCATGTAGATGTTGAACCATTTCTCAAGTAAAACATAAAAAAAATTGTCTATTTGCTAGACTAATACTTACAGAGAAAAGTTAATTTGTTAACAAAATTTTAAAAGTAAATATGGGTTGAGTGCTGGACATAGCTGTTAATACACCATTTAGAATGCCCATATCTCATATACTGTTCTTGCACTGACGTTCTGGTCCACTCTCTGTTCAGACTTCCTGCTACTACACATACTGGGCTACAGCAGTAAATGACTCACACAGTTGGATCCTTGCATTCTATGTTGAGTGACGCAGATTGAGTTCCTGGCTCCTAGCTTAGGACTGGCCCAGCTGCAGCTATTGTGAAAATATATAAGTGCACCTGTGATAAATTTCCCTGTCACTGTCATCCTCTCTACCTTTCAATTAAATTAAATGGATTTTAAAAAGAAATTTATAAATACATTTAAAAATATAAAAACAAACTCTATAGTCTCTAACATTTACAATAGATTGAAAATGGATTGTTTATTAATAATAAGAGGAAATAATATTAATTTCAACATCATAAGAATATAAAATTTACTGATATATATTATTCTTTAAAAATGTTAGCACATTTTCTTGTATGGAAAATAATTTATGAATGTCACTATAAGATAACATGGAAAATTCTCCTCAGTGTACCAAGAGAGTCATCTGTCTTGAAATTGCTGGAGCCCGTATGTCTCCTACCTTAAACTTTCCTCAGTCCAATCTTTCATTTAACTTTACAGTTTGGAGTTTTGCTGCAATTCAGCGGATAGCGTATCTTATTATCCACTCCTCTTGCTGCCACCCATGGGTTTTCACATCCTCTTGTCTCCTTATCTACCATCAGCAAAGCCTATAAATAAGTGTCAGCAGAAACTGCAGGAGTGATTTCTCAACATCCCTGCTGATTAGGCAGAAATCAGACTGATTCTTAAATTGTTCTTATCAAAATGAGAAAGGTCATGCAAATCATACTCTGTTAAAAAGTCTTGCATCAGAAACAGGAAATACGGGCCACACTCTCAGAAATGTGTAAAATAGTTTTCAAATAGCTCTGTAGATTTAAATTGCACTGACTCTAATTCAGACAAACTATTTAATGGTATTTTCAAGAATTTTGTTCATCTTTTGAATGGCCCTAGTCATAGGGATTCTGAGGACTTTAAGGTTAACAGCCTGTGTTCCCATCAGAGTGTCCTTGGCAGCTGTTAATTAGCACACGTAGCAGACAAACTATGCAAGTTTCTTCCCTTTGTTTCTGCACAGCCAATAAATTTCAGGACATTTGAACTAAAGATGCCTTCCATTGTACAATGCCTGTCAGTCCTTTGCTTACTCCAACAGCATTCACCAGGAAACTGAATCATAATGTGCAGACTGTAGTGCTGATTGTTCCTGTGACCTGCTGACTTGCTTCGTTGCCATTTCAAGGTTTTTATTATTGCTGTACCCCTCATAACCATAGAAAACTGCACAGATGATCCCAACCCTTAGATAGAACAGTGCTGACCATGACTATTTTTTTTTTAAGATTTATTTTACTTATTTGAGAGACACAGTTTCAGAGAGGTAGAGACAGAGAGAGAAATCTTCCATCCAATGGTTCACTCCCCAGATGGCCACAATGGCAGGAATTGTCCCAATCCAAAGCCAGGAGGCAGGAGCTTCTTTCAGGTCTCCCACATGGGTGCAGGGGCCCAAAGACTTGGTTCATCTTCTGCTTCGCCAGGCCATAGCAGAGAGCTGGATAGGAAGTGGAGCCACCAGGACTGGAACCTGTGCCCCTGTAGGATGCCTATGCTGCAAACTGGGGCTTCAACCTGATGCGCCCCGCTACGTAGTTACTTTAATATATGGCTTTTTTTTTGTTTGTTTTCTTTAGAGTAGCATAACTGTGTTAAATTCTGCTACTATGTACGGCTTATTGAATTGGACATTTTTGCTTGGCTGTAGAAGGCTTATCCAAAAGCAAAATGTGTGTAGGGGATATTGTTCATGAAAAGAAATCTACAAAATCTTTATAGCAAGTGAATTTGTGAGGAGCACCAGCTCTTTATCCTATTCTAATATTTCACTTTCAATAAATTAGAAGATGACAACAGTGAGAAGGAGAATAACCATATTACCAGAAGGGTAAAACATATTTTAGGCCTTTCTGACTGCAAGTGTATATCTCTCATGTGTTCAAGTATTACTATTCCTCTTTGTACTTCGAGGCTTTCTCTTTAAGCAAATCTCAACTTGGAACAATATAACTGAAACAGAGAGAACAACTGCCAATTAACAGCAAATCGTATGTGATAACACAGACAGCAAAATGCTTACATTGAATTTATAATTATTCAAAACTCCTATGGGTTAAGTAGTAAATGGGCAGTCATGGGTGGAGTATGGGATTATATAAATGTGGATATAATTGTGGTGTTACTAGAACAATAACCAGAGCAAAGAGTAGAGAAGAAAGAAGTGCTAAAATATGACAGTAATTTATTAGCATACGAGAAAGAATTTGTCTGAGCTATTAATGCCAATAGCAGTAAATTCCAAGGACAGTGAATCTTCAATTAATTTTCCTCATAAAGCCTTTGAAGGGCCTCCAGGCTTATTCAAATCATTAGAATTGCTTTACAGGACCTGAACAAGAAGCCCCATTTGCTGTTAATCTCAGAGAAAGTTTGTAGCTGGAAGCCTGTAATGAACACATTCCTATAAAGATTCAGATAATGGATTTTTTCATTCAATTAGTAAATTTCTCAAAATCCAAACCATCAAAGGAAATGCTTTCCCTGATATAGATAATTTTGATTATTTGTCTACAAGCAAATCAACAACATCTGACTACTTAATTTAAAAACGTTTTGCTTTTTCTTTCCGTTTCTTTTACATTCAGGAGGATAATCTAGAGAAATTCATAAATGATTGCAGCAGATATATATCAATTTTAAATATAGTCAGCTTGAGCATGTCCTGAATTGCACATCTCTTCCCTCTCTTATTCCCACTCTTATATTTAACAGCGATCACTTTTCAGTTAAGTTTCAGCATTTAAGAATAATTGTGTATTGATTACAGTATTCAACCAAAAGTATTAAGTAGAACAAACAAAAAAAATATTCAGGACATGCTCAAGCTGACTTACCTCAAATGGTAGAGTTAGAAACATACCAGGGGATTCCAATTCAATCCCATCAAGGTGGCATGTACCAATGCCATCTCACTAGTCCCAATGATCAGTTTCTGTTCACAATTGATCATAATGATAGGACTAAGAACCAAAAGGATCACATAAACAAGACTAGTGTCTGCAAATACTAGCTGATAGAATAAAAAAGGGAGAGAACGATCCAACATGGGAAGTGAGATACACAGCAGACCCATAGAATGGCAGATGTCCTAACAGCACTCTGGCCTCAGAATCATCCCTTAAGTCATGCGGATCCGGCTGAAAAGCCCATGAGAGTATTACAGGCATGGAAAGCCAAGACACTCTGGGGGAAAAAAAAAAAAAAAACCTAAATGAAAGATCTCTATGAGTGAGATCCCAGTGGAAAGAACGGGTCATCAAAGAAGGAGGTACCTTTCTCTGAAGGGAGGAGAGAACATCCACTTTGACCATGATCTTGTCTAAATATGATCAGTCAGTGAACTCAGGGGGCTTCCATAGCCTTGGCAGCTCATGACAAGAGCCTAGGGTGATTACTGTTGCCATAAATAAGAGTGTCAATTTGTTAAGTCAACAACAAGAGTCACTGTGCACTTACTCCTCATGTAGGATCTCTGTCCTTAGTGTGCTGTACATTGAGATTTAATGCTATAACTAGTACTCAAACAGTATTTTTCACTTTATGTTTCTGTGTGGGAGCAAACTGTTGAAATCTTTACTTAATGTATGCTAAACTGATCTTCTGTATATAAGGAGAATCGAAAATGAATCTTGATGTGAATGGAAGGGGAGAGGGAGTGGGAAAGGGGAGGGTTGCGGGTTGGAGGGACGGTATGGGGGGGAAGCCATTGCAATCCATAAGCTGTACTTTAGAAATTTATATTCATTAAATAAAAGTTAAAAAAAAATTAAATATAGGTGTATACATTTTTCTAAAACTTGGACTTTAAATTTTCTAAAGCATTTATTGGATAGAGTTCTCATATCATTTCTCTTCCCCACAGTGACTCCATATCTGACCTTTTTTTCTTTTTCTATTTCTGTCTTTGAAGTGAAGCTCCTTTTCAAAATTTCAGTACCCCTTCTGAACTTTTAAACTGCTTTTTATAAAAAGAATATATTTATTTATTTGAAAGGCAGCATTAGAAATAGAGAGCGAGTCAGAGAGAAAAAGAGAAATCTTAAATCCACTAATACATTCCCCAAATGGACACAGCAGCCAGAACTGGGCCGATCGGCAGCCAGGAACCAGGAACCTGGTCTCCCACATGGATGCAGGGGCCCAAGCTCTTAGACTATCCTCCACTGCTTTCCCAGGCACATTATCAGGGAGATGGATCAGAAGTAGGTTAGCCGGGGCAGGTCCCTGTATGAGATGCATGTTTCACAGGTGGAGGTTTTACCTGCTATGCCACAGTGTTGGCCCCTAAATATTATTTTTATTGAAAAATTATTTGAGAAGCAGGTAGGTGAGAGATATATACATATATCCATACATACAGATAATACATACGTACATACATACATACATACATATATTGGTCATATACATAATTGGTCCATAGATAGATCCCTTTCCTACCTACTAACACTACCTAAATACCCATGACAGCCAACACTGTGCTAGCTCTGAAACCAGGACCCAGGAATTCCACATCATCCACATGAGTGGCAGAAATCTAATTACTTGAGGCAAGACTGCTGCCACCCAGGTTCTGCATTGGCAAGAAGCTGGAGTTAGGAGTCAGAGCAAGGAAATGCACCCAGGCATTCCACTGTGGACATGTGTGTCTCAACCACCATGCTAAATGATCATTCCAAACATTCTTGAGATGCCTCACCTCATCCTTTGAGACATTATCAATTTTTTCTTTGCTTAGAAACATTTTTCCATACTGAATATCTCCATTCTTTCTAAAGATATGGTTAGGTTTTACTTCAAAAACCACCCTTCCTCTCCTTTTCAAGGACCTTGATCTATGTATCCTGTGCGCATTGTTCCTTCGTCCAGGTCACTGCCTAAGACAGCACTCATCTTGTCTCTTCTAATTCAGCACTTCACTTGTATCTCAAAACCTTGGAATTTGGTTTAATTCTCCTTCACATAATCTCCCTGTATGCTTATCCTAATGAGTATTTCTACCATTTCTCTTGGGATTATGTCAAGCCATGGATGAAATAAAAATGGCAAACAGCCTAGAAACATTAATTTTATGTGATGGTTTTCAGACGGGAAATTATTTTCATTGGGTAGATGCAGTGGGTTGAAAAGTATCCTTCAAAATTGATGTCCAGCCATGTTACAATTTTATTCTTATGCTTTCTGGCTAATTCTGTTTTGAGGTTTCTCTCTTGCAAAAGTGGACAAATATCAAGATGGTTACCCTCCAGGAAAACCTGTTAGAAAGCATCACATGCTGAAAAAGAGATCAATTATCTTAGGAGACTTAACAATCCTAAACATGTCTGCACTTAAGAGCAGATCATCAAAATACATGAAGCAAAACTGAGATTAATCTCCCATGTAGAAGAATTTGAGGTAATTTATGTAGATTCCCCTCCCTCAATAGTCTTTCCACAACTTAATTGTAGCTGCTAATAGAGATTTCCTTCCAAAAGAACAGTTTGGAAAGAAAGAACATAATATAAGAAGGTTTTATGTCCTAGAAGATGACAAACACAACTATGGTAGCCTGACTGAGCCTTAATAATCATATGTTGAGGCTGGAGCTGCAGCTCAATAGACTAATCCTCCGCCTGTGGCACCGGCACACTGGGTTCTAGTCCTGGTCGGGGTACCGGTTCTGTCCCAGTTGCTCCTCTTCCAATCCAGCTCTCTGCTGTGGCCCGGGAGTGCAGTGGAGGATGGCCCAAGTGCTTGGGCCCTGCACCCGCGTGAGAGACCAGGAGGAGCACCTGGCTCCTGGCTTCGGATCAACACGGTCTGCCGGCCATAGTGTGCCGGCCGCAGCGCACCGGCCGCAGTGGCCATTGGGGGGTGAACCAAAGGAAAAAGGAAGACCTTTCTGTCTGTCTCCCTCTCTCACAGTCTACTCTGCTGTCAAAATAAATAAATAAATAAATATTAAAAAAATCATATGTTGATAGTACTTATTATCATGACATTAGGATCATGTGATTGAATGGCTTTTTACTTCCGTTGCCTTCCTTACAAAACACATAACCCCAGTCTAATCATGATCAAAAAAAAACAGACAAGCCCCAGTTGAAGCAAAGTATATAAAATGTTTGAGAAAGATTCCTCAAAACCAGTAAAGTCATCAAAAACAGGAAAAGTTTGAGAAATTGACACAGTCAAGAGGAGACTGAGAAGAAATGGCTAGTAAATGTACAACAGTATTCCCCATGAGATCTAGTACAAAAAATGACAAAACTAAGGAATTTAGAATAAAATATGTGCTTTATTTATAACATATTTATATTATGTAATTGTTTTTAGCAATTATTAAACACTTCGATGAGATATCAATAACAGGGGCTTCTGTGTAGGAAGTGTATTAGAATAGCAGAAGATGGACCAAGTCCTTGGGACCTTGCACCCACATGGGAGACCCAGAAGAAGCTCCTGACCCCCACCTTTGGTCTGGCACAGCCCTGGTCATTGCTACTGTTTGGGGAGTGAACCAGAGGATGGAAGCTCTCTCTTTATCTCCATCTCTCCCTGTCTTTCTGTAACTCTGCCTTTCAAACAAATAGGCCTTAGCCACTCTAGCTCTTTTTCCCAAAATAGATAAAATTGGAATTTACCTATTACCTCTGCATCCTTTAAATCCAGAATTTACTCCTTATCCCTGCATCCTTTCAAGAGTTCAATTCAGTCTCACACCCTGTGTTATTCCCAACCCCCACCCCATTTCATTCTTTTTCAGGTTTGAAAGCCAGCACCAAACTTGAAATATTTGAATGGAAAAACACCTCAGTCTATCACTCCCTACATCCCCTCACACCCCCAGCACACCCCAAGTTATAAAAAGACATAGTCCACTGAGGACTGGGCCTTCTGCCATCTTTTTGATCTGCGTCCATGCTGGCAGTTGGCCACCTCTGTGAACAAATTCATTTTCGCTATGAGTTTGTATCCTGTCTCCTCTCTGTTCGGAACCCCTTTTTCCTTATATTCGGTGTGCCCTGTGTGGAGGGGTGCAAGGAATTTGCCTATTGCTCAAACCAGCCACTCCTGTATCCTATAGATAACAGCCATGACACCTTGTTCCTCCAAACTTCCTTCTTTCTGAGGCAAACCTCCTTGGTCACTCATCTCACCCCTGCTTGCACTTTTTTGTTTCCCAACAAATCCACAGCCAGAGACCTTAGCTAGATCTTATCCCTACACATCAGACCTCATTCTCAGCCCATCCCACTGGTAAGAGTTTAGCTCTTGCTTCCCCAAGGCACATTAGGGTATACTGGCCATTGTCCTTTACCTCCGGGAGGTCTAGGGTAGACTTTGGTCCACCCCCTTCTCTTTTGCTATATCTCTTATCTTATAGAGACACCTTAATTAATTTTAGGCTATTTGGATTATATTTAAGGTACTTTTAAGTAGTGCTAAATTTTAAGTTATGATACACTAAAATACTACTGATATGAATATTCAAAAGTATACAAGTCTTATGATCTTGTTATGATGTTATCAGTAATTATGGTTATCTCAATGAAGAAGGCCCAGAGGTCTAAAAGGAATTAATGTTTTGTGAAATCTTACAAGTGCTTTCTAAAATACTATGTGGAATAAGTAAGTGCCTCTTGTTGGTTAATGAGTTTTATAATTTTCATGTCTATTTGAAATCTTTTGTCATCCCCAGTTTTGTACTCTCCAAACACTTCAAATCAGATTTACTATTCATGGAAATTAACACATTGCTGTTTCTGTGTTTAAATGTGCCCTCTTCTAGGTTTCAAAGACTTTTTACAGTGACTTGTATTGTATTCAATATTTTGGGACAGCTCTGTAAACAGATACAGCCAAAGTTTAGCAATGGACTACAGGATCCAATTAGAAAAAGTATGGTTAATTCAGGTTACAAATAGCAGGAAGTGATTCTAATTGGTTGCTGGTAGTTTTTAAAAAGCAAAATGCTATTACTGAAGCTGTTTTTCTGCTCTGTTCTGTAATATATGTTATTTGTTATACATGTGTACATATTGTATGTCTACATAGGAAATTTATTAAGAGCTGTGTTTTAATTGGCTTATAGATAAAAAAGCACTCATATAAATTAAAACTATTAAATTAACCCAAAGTATCTTTTTGGTTCACATGACCTAAATAAATCTCTGATAGATAATTTTAAATTTGTTGGTATAAAGAAACCAAAAATGTTTTTAGCTATTGAAAGGTTTGTGTTTATATTTGCTGATAAAAAAGTTACACTTGTGTAAGGTATTCAAAAAATGTTTCCAAGTACACGTACTCATGTCTTAAAATTTATAGAAGGCATTGGACCTTTTGGTAAGTGCTTTCATAAGTTGTTATTTTACAATTAAAATTGCTTGCTAAATTTTCACTTGATATTAAGTTATTAATATGAAGTATTGAGAGTAAGAATATGAAGTGTTGACAGTAAGAAATCTGAGAAGCCTGACTTGTTTCCTCATTTTTCCTCTAACCTCTGAAAGGTGGGAAACTGATTCTATTCTAAAGGACTCTCCATCAGGACGTACAGTTTGATTTCAGACCTTATAAAATGGATGGCTGGCTTGGTTCTGTATTAGCCTGGCCAAATGTAGAAGACCAAATAGCATAGCCTAAATAAGAGCTTATGTGATGATATGATTTTACAGCTAAATTTATTTTGCCATGGGCACAGTAAACAAGCAAAACCTCCATTTTAAACCAAACTAAAGGAGATATAAAATGTTTTAATAATGACATCAAAATTTATAGACAGGTTGGATAAGGTGGTCATCATATGATCTTAAAGTGAGCACATAACTTTCCTCATGGACATTGCCTTCCTTAAGGGAACACCCTATCAGAACATGCCTGTGACTATACATTTCTAGCTCAGGGCACCAACGTTTAGAAATGGGAATGAGCAACCCCGTGGCTAATATCCTGAAGGCTGCCTCTGTGGCTACATTAACAGAGACCAAGAGGAACAGGAGTGAGCTAGGCAACAGGTGCAATATAAGGCTAGGTGGCAGAGCAGTTAATAATGACTTTACCTCATGATGCACAATTAAAGAGATCCAACAAAGCCAGTGCACCCCAAACAGTATTGCTTTTCCATGTGGAAAGCCATGGCTTTGGACAGACAACAGCCATGACAGAAGCCAGCTTCTGAAGAGTGCTGTCAGCTCTGCCAAGAGCTGGGCCACTGGGAACAGAATTACCCTGGGATTGAAAGAGTCTCATGTTAGTGCTGCAGACCCTATTGGCCTATTATAAGCTGAAAAGTGCTTCATACTGCCCAGCTTCTAAAGTAACCACCGCCATCAAGGGGAGAGCCCAGGGTCAATAACATTGCAGGAAGTATTGTGAATTTCCTCTTAGAGATGCCACCGATTCAGGCAAGCCTTCCTCCCAGGCCAGCTAGGTAATTGAAGTCAATAGGGTGTCTTCCCTAAGGAGATTCACATCAGTCTTAAGATTTTCCTTCCAGTAACCCATTTGAAGAGATAGGCAGGTCTGGATCTCATATATACCTGCCCACACCTTAATGCCCAGTGATTTTTTTTTTTTGCTTTTTTTTTAAACTTTTATTTAATGAATATAAATTTCCAAAGTACGGCTTATGGATTACAATGGCTCCCCGCCAATAACGTCCCTCCCACCCGCAATGCCCAGTGATTTTTATCAAGCCTCTTCTGTCAGTTTCTATTTGCCTCTCAGTGGGAAAACTCCTTTCTTGTTTGGATAGCACCATTTCTGGTTACTCTAATAATGTTCTGTCCTTTATTTTGGACCCTGTGTATTTAATTTGCTTGTTAGATCTATTTTCTCCAGACTCAAATAAGTGAAATCCTAGATGGCCATGCACAAGAAACCATGAATGCAGACAGTTTCTGTGAGATGGCAGTGCAGCGCCCTCAAGAAGCCACTTTCTGCTGGCATCTTGTCTGGACCATAGGTCTCTACTTTACCCTTACTTAGCTTGAAGAAGTCAGAGCAGCCCTCTCCCTACCCTCTGACAGCAACCAGGGTTTCCAAAAGCAGAGGGAAGAATTGAGGGAGTCCAGGATTAGCAGCAGGCCTGACAAACTCCATCCCTCAGGTCCTTGCCAGTGCTTGTTCAGCAAACAAAACAGGAGTGTTGTTTCTCTGTGACAATCAGCCATACACCTGTCTTCCCACTGACGGGACAGGACTCTTGTTTCCTATTTCCCTTTTTGTCCTCCTCATTTTGGCCATCTTTTCCACCATGGACAATGTCTCTAACACCTCGCTTTATCCTTGTAATCATAGCACTCCTATCATGTATAATTAACACATTTCAAAAGTTCTTACAAGAATGAATGATTGCTATACATCAAGCCATCAAGCAGGAAGACAAGCATGCTCTCCTCCTTCAATCAATATGATCTTGAGCATAGATTCCCCTGCCCCTTGTATGTCTTCCATTAGCAGGAAGTATCCAGAAAGAAACCAATGCCCTATCTCTTTATCTATACTCAGAGTCAAGATTGATGGAACAAGGACATAAGTCTCAGCATGCTAGCTCCTTGCCCCAAAATAGTTAAAATTGGAATTTACCACTCTCACCTGCATTCTTTGAATTCTGGAATTTATTCCTTATCATACCTGCTTCCTTACAAGAAACTAATTCAGTCTCAAACACTGTGTTGTTCCCCACCACACCCTCTTCATTCTTTTTCAGGTTTGAAAGCCAGTACCAAAGTGAAGAAACTGTATGGAGAAACTCATCTCCATCTATCACCTCCTACCTCCCCTGCCAACCTCTAGCCAACTCTAAGATACAAAAAGGCCCAGTTTGCTGAGGACTGGGCCCCCTGCCATGTGTTCACTCTGTGTGTACATTGGTAGTTCGACACCTCTATGGATAAATTCTTAGTGAGTCATATCCTGTCTCCTCTCCGTTCTGCACCCCTTTTCATTACAGATCCTACATGAAATAGGATCAAGCCTTGAATTATAGATTGAATAATGAAATGAATTTTGACTTCCTTGTTTTAATTTAATTGCCTATATATTTATTCTTTTTTAAAGTTTTTACTTAATGAATGTATTTTTCATAGATGTGACTTTAGGAATACAGTGGATCTTTCCCCCATACCCACTACTCTCCCCAATTCCCATCCTACCTCCCTCTCTCTCTCCCTCTCCCATCTCTTTTTTCGTTATGGTTCATTTTTAGTTTGACTTTATATACAGCGTACCAACTCCATGCTAAGCATAGACTTCAACAGTTTGTATCCCCACACACATACAACATATAGAGTACAGTTTGGGAACACAATTTGCAGTCAATTCTCATGGTACAACTCATTAGGGATGGAGTCCTATGTGCACAGTGACTTCTGTTGTTCCTTTAATAATTAACACTCTTATCTGTGATGTCTGTGATCACCTGAGGGTCTTGCCATGGGCTGCCAAGGCTATGCA
The DNA here is from genome assembly GCF_051225735.1 of Oryctolagus cuniculus. Classification (NCBI taxonomy): domain Eukaryota; kingdom Metazoa; phylum Chordata; class Mammalia; order Lagomorpha; family Leporidae; genus Oryctolagus; species Oryctolagus cuniculus. The sequence goes on along the minus strand of NC_142871.1, from coordinate 27,681,231 downwards.
AGCCTTCTGTGACCATAGACTCCATCAGTATTTGGACATGGCCATTAGCAAAGTGGATATTCTCTCCTACCTTCAGAGAAGAGTACAACCTTCTTTGATGGCCCTTTCTTTCCATGAAGTCTCAAAGAGATCCTCCATGTAGGACAGTTTTTGTCACAGAGTCCTGTATTCCATGCCTGAAATGCTCTCACAGGCCTTTCAGCCAGATAAGGAAGCCTCAAGGGCTGATTCTGAGGTCAGAGTGTTATTCAGAGTGAATGTCATTCTAGGAGTCTGCTGTGTGGACAGCTTCCTATATTGGACTTTCCTTCCTTTTTAATTCTATTATTATTACCAGGTACTTGATGTTATTTATATGTTGAATTTTATACTTAAACCCATCTATATGTTGACTTTGAGATGTAATATGATCATTTTAACAGTTAAGATGGCATTTATACCCCCGATTTTTATGGGTTTGGAGTTCTGTGACATGTTTTTAGGCTGCATCCTTAGAAGTAAGTCTGTAGGACTGCATGCAGAACTATACTGCTTTACACTTCCTCCATCTCTTATTCCCCCTCTTATTTTTAACTGGGATCTTTTTCCAATTGACTTAAAATACATATGGTTAACTCTATGTTACATGAAGAGTTCAGCATATAGTATGAAGAAGAGAAAAGAAAAGAAAATGAAAGAAAGAAGACAGAAAAACAAAACGAAACAAAAAAGATATACAAAATAAAAAGTAACAGTGATAAACTTTCCTTCTACAGTCAGGTCAAGGACTATTCAAGTCATGGATTCTAAAAGTGTCGATTTCACTTCTGTAGCTTTCATTTTAGGAGTACTATTAATTCTCCCAAATCAGGGAGAACATACGGTATTTGTATCTTTGGGACTCGGTTATTTCACTTATACAAGAAAAACAAAGCCAGAGGCATCACAATACCAGACTTCAAGACTACAGGGCAGTTATAATCAAAACAGCCTGGTACCAGTACAAAAACAGATAGATAGACCAATGGAACAGAATAGAAACCCCGGAAATCAATCCAAACATCGACAACCAACTTATATTTGACAAAGGGGCTAAAACCAACCCCTGGAATAGGGACAGTCTCTCCATCAAATGGTGCTGGGAAAACTGGATGTCCATATGTAGAAGTATGAAGCAAGACCTTACACCTTACACAAAAATCCAGTCAACATGGATTAAGAATCTAAATCTATGCCACGACACCATCAAATTAATCGAGAACATTAGGGAATCCTTTCAAAACATTGGCACAGGTTAAGAATTCCTGAAAAAGACCCCAGGCTCACAGGTAGTCAAAGCCAAAATGAGCAAATGGGATTATTTCAAATTGAGAAGCTTCTGTACAGCAAAAGAAACAGTCAGGAAAGTGAAGAGGCAACTGACAGACTGGGAGAAATTATTTGCAAACTACATAACCAAAAAAGGATTATTAACCAGAATCTACAAAGAGATCAAGAAACTCCACAGTAACAAAACAAACAACCCAGTGAAGAGATGGGCCAAGAACTTTAGCAGGCATTTTTCAAAAGAGGAAATCCAAATGGCCAACAGACACATGAAAAAATGTTCAGGATCTTTAGCTGTCAGGGAAATGCAAATCAAAATCACAATGAGGCTCCCCTGCACCCCAGTTAGAGTGGCCCTGATACAAAAACCAACAAACAAGAAATGCTGGAGAGTATGTGGGGAAAAGGGCACACTAACCCACAGTTGGTGGAATGTAAAATGGTAAAGCCACCATGGAAAACAGTACAGAGATACCTCAAAAATCTGAACATAGACCTACCATATTACCCAGCCATTCCACTCCTGGGAATTTACCCAAGGGAAATGAAATCAGCAAACAAAAGAGCTATCTGAGCCTCCACATATATTGCAGTTCAATCCACAATAGCCAAGACATGGAGGCAACCTAAATGGCCATCAACCAAAGACTAGATAAAGAAATTGGGGGATATGTACAATATGGAATACTAAAGGGCAGTTAAAAAGAATGAAATATTGCGTATATATTCTTAAAAAGGTAACCTGGAATGAAAGACAAAAAGGAGGAACACACACAAAAGTCTGCTTTTTTAAATTGATATTAATTAATTAATCAATCAATTCAATATTTCGCTTACTCCCACTTCACTATGTTTAGTAAATATGTTTACTATCATAGCACTTATAAATGTAAACAAATTACAGAGTTTAATAGTGTTTTTCTTTTTTTTAAAGATTTATTTAATTTTTTGAAAGTCAGAGGTACACAGAGAGAGAAGGAGAGGCAGAGAGACAGGGGTCTTCCACTCTCCAATTGGCTGCAATGGCTGGAGCTGCGCTGATCCGAAGCCAATTATGATTGGGAGGGACAATTACATCTCCTTGATAAATTTTTCAGTTCAAAAAAATGTTAAATACTCTGTTCATATAGATTTTAGATAATGCAAAAGAAAAGTAGGAAATAATTTGGAAAACAGTTATTAGAACATGTCATTTAGAGAAAAAAGTTTAGTCAATGAACATTTATAAGGACAATAATTGATTTTGAAAACCAAAAGAAAATGATTTCAATATTTTCTGTATTTGTGAAACATGAAAAAGAGGATGATGTTGAAATATGTTTAACATGTTTAAATCAACAAGATTTTGTATTTAATTAAAAATTGGGCTAAAGATACGGAACAATTCAAGAATGACACCAAACTTCAGAGCTGGGGAACTGGATTAATGCTGGTGTTTTCATCTGAGACGGGAGGTAGTGAAAGAGGAATAAGTTATGGGAGGAGTATTTTATTACAAGGCTGGTCCTGAATGTGCTCAGTGTGAGGTGCCTGTGAAACGACTACATGGAGTTGTCAAGGAGATACTTTATTGATTAAGGAATGATGCAGGGAGATCCAGAGATGTGGTAAAGCAGGAAGAGAAAGCTCCAGAGTGAAACTTTTTGATTTCTTAGCGAAGCAAAAACAGAACCACTTTTTGAGGATTCATACAGAGTGAAGGAGAGTGGGATGCTGGAAAGAACTTAACAGAGTTTGAAGCTCATATTCTTCATAAAGTGAAAAAGTTAATTGTTCAGGAAACAAAAAGAATGACAGAAAGGTTGTTTGAAGTAGATGAGGTTAGTGATCATGAATTTTACAATGAACCAGAAGTACTCTTCTGAAAAATTCTCTCCATCCATGCTTGGCATTCATAGGCAATAACATAGGAATCAGAGAGCGGGTTTTGTCAATAAGTGTAGAAAGAAAAAAGAAATTGCATATTAAAAAGAATACAATTGATATAATGCACAATGCATTTTCAGCTGGATGAAGTAGGGGTGAATCTGCAAGGTAGAAGTCTAAAAAGGCAGAGTGTAGGGGTGGGGGTGGGGTGTCATGGGAGAGGATGTCTTTTTTAAAACCCAAGGATGATTGTGGCACAGTGGTTGAGTTGAACTAGGGAAGTGGAAAATGAGGACATTGTGGCAAGATATTTGGATGTTTGAATTACTAATTTCAGAAATGAATACAAAGGAAACAGGCACATCTCCAGGGGACTACAGACCTGTTAAGGAATCTAATGTGCTGATTTCACCAAAAAAGATTAAAAGTCAAAATAAAACAAAAAATGGGACTTTTAGAATGGTGGGAGTTGAGGAACTATGAGACAAATCAACAGAGTGTGTTTATGACACAAGAGGTAGGTCATTTACAATACTGCTTTTAGTTTCTAAAAAGTACATATATGGCTCAAACTCATTTGAAATATAGACATGTAATAACACAGTGGTAAAAATCTAACAGCAATTAAATGTACTTTGCTACTCACAAATATGGGAATGCATGTAATAATTCAAAATAAATGACAGCTAGTATAAAGAAGAAAAACAAGAAAGAAAATATTAAAATAACTTCTCAAACATATTTATGTGAAACAAGAATAAGATTATCAATGTTAAAATTGTCAGATTGCTAAAATAGCAATTTGAACAAAAGCAGTGTTGCAGGGCCAGTACTGTGGCTTAGTGGGTAAAGCCACCGCCTGCAGTGTGGGCATCCCATATGGGCACCAGTTTGAGTCCTGGCTGCTCCACTTCCTATCCAGCTCTCTGCTATGGCCTGGGAAAGCAGTAGGAGATAGCTCAAGTCCTCGGGCACCTGTATCCACATGGGAGACCCAGAAAACGCTCCTGGCTCCTGGCTTCCGACCCACACAGCTCCAACAGTTGCAGCCAATTGGGAGTGAACCATCGGATGGAAGACCTCTCTCTCTCTGCCTCTCCTCTTTCTGTGTAACTCTGACTTTCAACTAAATAAATAACTCTTTAAAAAAAAAAAAAAGAAATAAACAGAGTTGCTAACCTTTATATCAATAATATAATTCACTAGTAGATTAATTGTGTGACATTTTAACAGTATTTCTGGCCTTACAAGATTACTTCTCAAATCTGTATCAGAAATTGACAACCACACAAGAAAAGAAAAAAAAATATACTCAGATACATAGTAGATTTTTGGCTAACAGATAACAGGATTATAGCAATTTTGCATACATAAATATGAGTCTAAAAATTAAAAAAATATAATTCAAAGAAAATGAAACTAAATAATTCGGATGAAGAATGTCATGAATTGTAAATGAGATTTGCTTTGAGATGCTGACTCATACACAGAACGCTTTCCATAAAGCTTTGAATAAAATACATCATATTTTTCTTTCTAATGCTATTCATATAATTATGAAAAGGGCATAATAATTTCTGTATCCTATTTTGAATTCTAGATCTTTAATACTAGAGCAAAATTTGCTTTTGGAAGCAAATCATATATTTAATCACTCCCCCCCTTTTAATGAAGGTAAAGGCAACAGCTCAAGGAGAAAATCAGATAGAAAAGAAAAAGAACTGCTTATTTAAAAGAACTGCTTATTTAAAATATCCCACACAGATCATGAGTAAAGCTCTCATTTTCACTGACTGCAGATATGTCATTGCGGGTAGTTCTATTCTTCATTCTAGAAAAGAACAGATGAATCAACATTAATAGATTCCCCAACCACCAAAAAGAACCCCTAATCATAGAAGTGTTGACATTCTTCTTTTCACATTAGCTCAGTTCAGTCCCTCCAATCCTGCGAGGCCTGTGTGGATGCAGATAAATGCACTTGCCCAGAAGCATGAGAGAGTATCAGAGAAAGGAACAAGGTAAACTAAATAGACTCCCGACTTTCTGAACATGACATAAAACAGGGCTTAAATGCTGACCTTGCTAGAGATGGCATGCTTTCATCAATCAATTCCCTGGTTAACGGATTTGCTTCCTTTTAAATATTAATTTAAGTGGATAAAGTACACAATCTCATTCAAAACCACTTACATACTCCCTGTATAGAAAAAAATGTTTTTTCTAGTGAAACAACTAGTTTACCCTTGGCTTATACCTGTCTATGCACATGTGCCAAAGATTTGTGTGTATTTTAGGGGTGAGTTTTGGCTAACAAATATTTCTTATACAGCACTTAAAACATGATAGAATAAATAATGAACTGATACATTGTAATTAACAAAATAGTTAAGAACTTTTGTACTTCTAAATATATTGTTAAAGGGCAGAGGTTTGGGCTGGGGGGGAACCACCACATGCTAAACTGCAATATTGCCAGTTACTTGCAAGTGTCTTATAAAGAACTTATTTCTAGATTATGTAAAGAACACTCAAAACTCAAATAAATAAGTCAATTCAAGATATTGCTTAAGCACTGGAACACTTAATCACAACAGTAATAATAATAATAACCAAATCTGTAGTTCTATCATAGATTCTTTAGAATTTTCTTTTTTTTTCAAGTTTTTATTTATGTAAGTTGGACAAATTTCATGTATTTCATATATACAGATTTAGGAGCATACTGATGTTTCCCATCTTAACCTCGTGCCTGCCCACTCTCCCACCTTGCCACCTCCTTTTTCTTATTCTTTTAGTTTTTTACAATGATATACTTTTAGTTTATCTTATAACGATAAGCTTAATATTCCGCTAAGTAAAAAAATCAACAAATTATAAGAACAAAAACACTCTTCCTCAACAGTAGAGACAAGTGTTATAAACAAGTCTCAAAATGTGAATTTTGTTCATATACATTACATTATTGTACTATATTAGTCACCAGAGATCGGGAAAATATACAATATTTGTTTTTTGGAACTGGTTTATTTCACTAGGTACAGCAGTTTTCAATTTCATCTATTCTGTTGAGAAAGACAGAATTTCATTTTTTTATAACTGAGTGGTGTTCCACATTTTTTCTATCCAGTCATTGTTCTATGGACATTTGGGTTGATTGCATATTTTAGCTATTATTAATTGAGATTAGTAGACATGTGGTACAGATAACTCTTTCATATGCTGATTTCATTTGGGTAAGTAATTTAAAGTTTCTCTCAACATGACACTCATTTAAAAAATATAAGTAAATTATCCTTAGTATTTTCTTAAACAAGGATGTCATGGTAAGAGAAACTTAACTTATTTTCAAACTTTTTGACTTTAGTTCTCAGTTGCCGTATTACAATGGCTAATGTGTTTAGTAAAAATTTTTGATGGATGGGGTAAGTTCCTGGTTCCTTGCTTCATTCATAATTTTGGATGGAAGAATTTGTTTCTTCGACCTGTGTGTTTTCTGGTACTTCTTCTATGTTTATTAATTAGTGTTCTATAGTAAAAGAGAATATGTTAAAATTTATATTAACATGCACATATCTACAGTGATGAAAACTGTGAACTAAGTACTTAAAGTTAAAATCACCAATATTATAATACACAGGCATTATGTTCCTCCTGGTAAGATGCAGTAAGATACGAAATCACTCAAACCATATCCATGCAACATATGAACAACTGCATGTAAATATGTGAAAACAACAGAAAAAAATGAACATGAGGAAAATTTTACAGAATAACATAACCATGCAATATTGAGATCAAGAAATACAGAGAAAATATGACCAACAATTGGTAAGCCATGGAAAGAGAATATATTTTTTGAATCTTAAAGTTAAAAAGATTGCTATAAAAATAAAATTTAGAACAAAAGGACAATTTGAAAAAGTAAATAGATTTCCATTAGTTAGGGAAAGAATTGTATTTAAAACACCATGAATAGGGTGGGGGAGAGATGCAAATGCCATCAAAGTCTGACATGGCCAAATCATATATATGTATATGAGTATATATATATATATATATATATAAATACACTCATATATAGGTATATAATACTTTAGATTAAATACCTATATTCATATAGATTATATATTAAAATATATCTTTTGACTGCTATAAGCCCTCATGAAATATAATATTGTTTGTTAAACATTATTTTTGCTGTATTCTTAGAAATCTGACACTATTTCATAAATTTTAAACATTCTTATATTTGTGATTACCTTAAAGTTTTTACTTACCATATCAAAATTGACCCATGAAAATTATCAAATATTGGTTTAAATGAAGAGTAAATATAAGATATTATGTTATGAACTATTACCACTCACTCTGAAACTTGCTGAACAATAAGGTATTAGGCACATATTTTATCTTTTAATTACCTTGGCTAGCAAAGTAGACCAATATCATAATTTGTTTCAGAAAAATTTATGTTATTGCAGATTTTTCAGCTAAAGAAAACAAAAAGCAAAAAAAAAAAACTTTCATTTTTTCCAGGTTTCATGTAAAAACTTGTAAGTGAGCAATACTTTTAATCATAATTTTGACTTTTATATTCATTTATGACTATAGGGAATTACTAGCTATCTGCAACCTCTTGTTATTGTTATTACTATTTGACAGGTAGAGTTATAGTCAGTAAGAGAGAGACAACGGTCTTCCTTCTGTTGGTTCACTCCCCAAATGGCTGCTACTGCCAGTGCTGCACCGATCAGAAGCCAGGAGCCAGGTGCTTCTTCCTGGTCTCCCATGCAGGTGCAGGGCCCAAGCACTTCGGCCATCCTCCACTGCCCTACGGGGTCACAGCAGAGAGCTGGACTGGAAGAGGAGCAACCGGGACTAGAACCTGGAGCCCATATGGGATGCTGGCACCACAGGCGTTGGATTAACCAAGTGAGCCATGGCACCGGCCCCTGCAACCTGTTTAAAACTAAATTGGCACTAGTTGATTGGTAACATTTTAAATTCAAAACAGTTGAACTTTTTCAAAAGAATACTATAAAACAGAAACCGGTTAGCAAAGTAAGTCAAATGTGAAAGGAATGAAAAGTACCTTTTAACATTTATGGATGAAATTTTCTACATGCTATTATTCAAAAAGTATGATAAAGGTGAGAAAGTTTTGTTTTTTACTAGTCAAGAGTTATTATATGATTTATACCAAAAACAGCTAATTGCTGAAAATGAAACTGAATTATAATCTAGTCTCATTTACTCAATTATATGTAGTTATGCACATACTACTTTATTTTACATAAATAGTATGAAAATTTTCAAGATCTAAATTGTGAGGAACACTAGAAGTCTACCTAACATGGTAATTTTTATTTACTTACAAACATTTTTCCCATCACACTTAATGACTATTTTTGTGACATATTTGGGACAGTGTGTCACTATTAGTAATATGCATTTATCATGCTGTTAGACCACATAAAATCCTTGAGTTCCAAATGTTATTTTGAGTCAGATTTCCTATCTTTAACTATTTTCAGCATATATTGGTTTGTTTAGTGTTGATGCTTCTTTAACTTAAAATTTAATAAAATGAGTACTGCATTAAGGAGAGAAAATGTCACTTGTACTTTCTTTGAAAGCAGAAAATAATGTATTCCATTGAACAGCTGGGTAACTTTCATGCTTCATGCAAATTAGTTCAAAAGTACAAAAGTAGAGAAATTGTGAGTGAAAATGAGTATTTCGAAGTGCAAATGAATGCAGATTGTCTACACATTAAAAATATCTGCATATATTTATTTTTAAAGATTCATTGCACAATCTTTAAAAGAAAACAGGGCTTTATATTTTTGTTACATAAATATAGGAGTTCTTATTATGATATAAATTATATTTACCTGGAAGTAATATAAAATGTGCCATAGATAATCTTAAATGTATACTGTAAAGACCAGTATTTGACTATAGAAGAAAAAAATCGGATTCATAGTTTTTGCATAATGTTATAATGAAAAAATCAGAAAATATTTTATTTCCCATCTTATTATCTGATCTTTCAGGAAAAAGCATTTCCTTCCCAAAAGGAAGCAACCACTATAATACTTAATTCCTGTATCCTTTGTAGAGAAAAGAGAGGTCCTCTTTGCCCCTTAGTTCTTAGGTAGGATCTTTGTCTGGGACAAGGAATGAAATGAATACAATACTGATTAACAAGAGAAAATTTGTACATTTCCTTATTTTACTTGTGCATTGATATCTTCACAATATTATGATGTCAGAAGAAATTACCAAAGCATGTTAATTTTATATGCCTTTTAGAAAAATAATCATAAAGCTGTGAAGAATAACAGGACAAACAGATCTGTGGCTTAGGGCAATAAATTCTAGGGGTGTGAGCAAGCCAGTGAAAGATGAGGGTTCCTTTTGAGAGTTTGTTTATTCACATTCATTCCAGCTCCGATTACCAGGGTCAAGGGATTAGCCTGCTTTCCAGCCTTGGTATGCTGAAGGACTTCCCTCCCAAATTATCTTTATGGCTTGCTGCAAGAGGAAAAGACAAGCCAAATGGTCCCTTCTGAAGCTATAGTTCCTCAAGTGATTTTAGTTTGAAATTATCAACTTGGCATATTTTCTCTAGCTCTTTTACCTTCCTAATATCTTATACGTCTTCTTTCTCTCTTATTTTGTAAATATAAAGCAATGCAGCAATGAAGCATTTCAAATGGCTTTAACCTGGGAATTCAAATTGATTCACCTACACAGCATTAATATTCTAGACTATCTGAATTTTTTACTTATGTGATAAATACATGTCACGACTAGGCAACTTTCAAACTGTAGTATTGCCTTTGTTATATTCATTTTTATTGATGTAAAAATCAAGTCCATTATATTAATTTTTCTTGGAGCCATGTTTATAAAATGCTGTATATTTCCTTAAAAACAACAAAATTCTATTTTTATATATATATATATATAGCAGCTCCACTAGCATACATTGAAATTTATGGTAAATGTTAACATTAAAATCTTACCAGATAAGCTAAGCATAGAAAAGATAAATACATTCTAAACATAATTTTATGCTCCAACAATAAATATTGCCATCTTATAGATACGTTAGTAATTTTAAAGTTTCAGATAATTTGAAATAACCATTGAATTTCTGAAAGAAACACTGGTTTAGAAAACAGTTTTGTTTCCTTTGTATGTTTATTTCTTTATGCAAAAAATTTAAGTCATTTTAGATTATGAAATATACAGTCCTTGAGTATAGTAGTTAAATATTCATTGAATAACTATTTCAAATATACTTTAAAAGATAACAAGCAGAATATCATTTCAAGTAAATAATGAAATAGAAATACTTAAGTGACACACCAAAACATCAAATCAGGTCACTCATGCAGTATCTATATTTTCATGTACCTGATCCATGGTGATTTGATACAAAAATTCTCTCTTTTTTTTTTTCACAGTAACTCACCAAATAAATATACTTGACCCTGATTAAATATTATTTTTCCCTTGATGCTTTCTACACGATGAGTTTTCCCATTCATCCTTTTCTCATAAATACTTGAATATTGCTGCTTTCTGTTATGATTAGACTGTTTAAAGATCTGTGTCTCTGCATAGTGAGTTCTTCCAGCTCAAAGGTCATAGAAAAGACACCAGAAACCAGGGATCATGTTTAATTTGCTTTAATTATTTAAAAGTCCCTGCAAATAGGTCTTTCTGAAGCATAACTCTAATATTTTTTCCTTCTGATTTAAATCAATTTAGTGGTTTCCCACCTATCTGCAGAGTTTTGCAAATATATATACATATATATATATATACACATACATACACACTCACACACACATATACATATATTTCTTCCATGTCTAGTTTTACGCTCATTCATACACCTTTCCATACAATAATTACCTTGAACTGTATGGAAGTAGAATTAGTACATTGAATTTCGTTGTTTCACACATTGGCACACTGCGCCTGAGATGTTATCTTCAAAAGGTGCTCCAACCCCATCTAATACAAGGAACTCTTCACTGTACGAGGCTCAGTCATTATGGTGGGAACACTAGAATCCCTTTCTGCACCTACACTGTGATCTTTCTCCTACACTCAAGGGTCAGTGTTGTCTGAGTCTCTTATCATTTCATGTATTTTTATAATATTTTTAACAAAAACATGTTTAAAATTATGGGAAGCAGTTATGTACTCTGCTTATGAGAACTCCTTATAACAAAAATAGCAAATATTGTCTGTGAATTCAGTTTTTTGGATTTCATTTATCTTTAGTGCGTATTTACAGTATGAGTTTTATTTAAGTGAATTATATAATTTTCTTTTATTGCTTCCAAGAACTAGGTACAAATTTAGATAGACTGTAGTTACCCACGTTGTCTTTCAATGGTTTTCTATATTACTATATTCACAATTTTTTACATTCATAATTTTCATATCTTATAGTTTTATTTTGAGGTGGAATTTATTTAAAAGTTCTAATTCCTTCCAAAGAATTTCTGAGTAATTTATATTTCCTTGCACAGGCTTGAAGCAAAAAGCTTTAATTAATTACATTCTTTCACAACATTAATTGTTTGCTGCACATACACACTCTCACTACTTTATGGTAATGTAAAATATGGCTTCTCTCTGTTAAATATGTCTTTCTTGGCTACTAATGGCTGGCCTCTACTCCAGAACTGAAATTTTTAGTGTATATATATATATATATATGTATATTTATTTATTTATTGACTTACTTAAAAGGCAGAGTGACATAGACACAGAGAAGGAGACATAGGGACAGAAGTTCATCTGCTGGTTCACTCCCCAAATAGCCTCAAGAGCCGGGGTTGGGTCATTCTGAGCCATGCAGCAACTCTTTGGTTTTGTTCCTTTGTTTTGTTTTGTTTTTATTTCCTTTTTTGAGATGTAGGGCTACAGACACAGAGTGGGGGAGACAGAGAGAAAGGTCTTCCATCTCTGGTTCACTCCCCCCAAATGGCCATATGGCAGGAGCTGAGCTGATACAAAGCCAGGAGCTTCCTTTGGGTCTCCAGCACAGGTGCAGGGGCCCGAGGACTTGGGGCATCTTCTACTGCTTTCCCAGGCCATAGCAGAGAGCTGGATCAGAAGAGGAGCAGCCCATATGGGATGCCAGCACGGCAAGCAGTAGCTTTACCTGTTAAGTCACAGCAGCGGCCCCTTAACTTTTTTTCTTTATTTGGGAGGAAGAGTTACAGACACAGAGAGGGAAAGACAGAGAGAAAGGTCTGCCATACTCTAGTTCACTCCCAAAATGGCTGCAATAGCCGGAGCTGAGCCACTCTAAAGTCAAGAGCCAGGAGATTCATCTAAGTCTCTCACATGGATGCAGGGGCCCAAGCACTTAGGCCATCTTCTACTGCTCTCCCAGGCCATAGCAGAGAGCTGGATTGGAGGAGGAGCTGCCAGCACATGAACTGGCACCCATATGGATGCCAGGGGTGCAGGTGGAGGCTCAGCCTACCATGACACAGGCCAGCCCCACCACATAGAAATTCTATTCAGATCTCTCCATGGGTGGCAGGAACTGAAGTACTTGAGTTTTCATTCACTGTTTAACCATGAGCATCAGCAGGGGGTTGAATCAGAAGCAGAGCAGCAGGGAGCAGAACCTGGCCCTTTGATATTTGATGTGGGCAATCCAAATGGTGGACTAACTCACCCACTTTGCCACAGTTTTAGAGTCAATTTGTCATGTTTTGTTAAAAACAGTATTCTGTGATTTGAAGATTGCAATTAATTCATAACTTGTCTTGGTGACAGTAGTTTTTAGAATATTAAGTATCCCTTCAGAAACTAAGATTTAAGTGCTTTTTCAGTTCAGTTTTCTGAAACAAGAAAAAGGGCAAAATAGAAATGAAAAAATTGATATATTTTACGATATTAATGAAAATAAAAAATAATGCAGAGTTGAAACCTATCTACCCTCTTTCTAGGTATATTATTTTAATATATGTTTAATCAGATAAATATGTAATTATATTTTTAACGATTTATTTATTTTATTTGAAAGGCAGAGTTACAGAGAGGCAGATGCAGAGAAAAAAAGAGCGAGTCAGAGAGAAGTCTTCCATCCACTGGTTCATTCTTCAAGTGGTCGCAATGGCCAGAGCTGAGCTGATCCAAAGTAAGGATCCAGGAGCTTCTTCTAGGTCTCCAACTTGGGTGCAGGGACCCAAGCACTTGGACCATCTTTCACTGCTTTCCCAGGCCATAGCAGAGAGCTTGCATCCCATATGGGCACCGGTTCTAGTCCTGGCTGCTCCTCTTCCAGTCCAGCTCTCTGCTATAGCCTGGGAAAGCAGTAGAAGATAGCCCAAGTCCTTGGGCTCCTGCACTTGCATGGGAGACCAGGAGGAAGCTCTCAGCTCCTGGCTTCGGATTAGCGCAGCTCCGGCAGTTGTGGCCATTTAGGGAGTGAATCAACAAACCAACGGAAGGAAGACCATTCTCTCTCTCTCTCACTGTCTATAACTCTACCTGTCTAATAAAGAAATACAAATCTTAAAAAAAAAGAGAGAGAGAGAGAGAGAATGCTAGGCATCACAGAAAGACCCCAGCAGCAGATGTGCAGACAGCTAAATTTGTAATGAGGCAGCAAGAAAGTCGCCATCCATAAGCCACAGAGCAAGGCCTCAGAAGAACTCAATCCTGCTAAAACCACGATCTTAGACTTCCAGTCTAAAATTGTGAATAAATAAAAGTCACTTAAGTCACTCCATCTGTGATATTTTGTTATTACACCTTCACGTATCTAATACTGTTCCTCCATCTCTCTCTTTAGCTCTCCCTCTAGATAGATAGCTTGATAATAGATACATATGTAGATCATATACATTTTTTTTCTTTAGTTTCTTCATGATCAATACTGAATTTGGATATGGGTATCAGAGTTATGCTTCCTTAAATCAAGTGGAATGTGAACTCTTCTTAGTTAAAAAATAGTTAAAAACTAGTTAAAAATGGTAGGTTTGGCCATTAATGTCTTACTTTACTCCCCTTAATAGGGATAACTTTGAAACAATTTTTAATATTTTTACCTATTTATTATTTATTATTTTACTTGATAGGCAGAGACACAGAGAGTGTGTGAGACAGAGAGTGGGAGCAAGATAGCTCATCTAGTAGTACACTCCCCTTTCCTGCAGCAGGCGTAACAGCCAGGACTGAGCTGGGCCAAAACTAGGAGCTAGGATCTCAGTCTGAATTTCCCATGTGTGAGGGAGTGATTCAAGTAGTTGAGACAATATCTGCACCCTGCCAGCACGTGCATTATCAGAAAGTTGGATAGCAAGCAGAGCTGCCAGGACTCAAACAAGGCATCCCATTATGGAATGTGGGTGTCCCAAATAGTAATTTGACCACTGTATCATATATCTGCCCTTTAGAATGATCTATATTTTTCTATATTTAATCTGCCCTGCGAATATCTCACATGATGTGCCTCTGAAATAAATACGAATTTTCTCAAAAAAGAAATGAAGTAAATGCTAACTTTGATGCAAAAATATTGAAATTCATGAATAATGTTTTAAATTCCTCTTTTCTATTTATTTGAAGGACAGAGAAGAAAAATGACTGAAAAAGAGAAGGAGAGACAATGAAATAGAGAAATCTTCTCTACTGGTTCACTAGCCAAATAGTCATCATGGCCACTGTGGGGAGCAGCCCGGACTGGACTGAGTTACTGGAATTAAGACTTATTCTATGCATCTGCTCTCCCACAATATGGCGCTGGGAGAGAAGTAAACAGCTTCTGCACAGCTGCCTCCAGTTCAACCAATAAACTGTAGGACTTGCTCCTGATTGGAGGAGAGCAGCGTACTCGGCGTGTGGGCAGCCGAGTTGGGATTGGCGGAGGAGGACTATAAAGGAGGAGAGAGACGGCATGCACCAGGAACATCTAAGGGGAACATCTAGCTGAAGGAACACCTGTGCAGCCCCCGAGAAGAGCCGGCCGGCGGTGTGCCGCTCCCCTGCGGAAGTGGGGAATGTGGCCAGGGGGAACTGCCCTTCCACGGAGGTGGAAGGGATAGTAGCCAACCCGGGAAGAACCAGCAGCAAACCCGGGGAGGGCCGAGCAGACGAAAGAACAGCGCAGGGTCCTGTGTCGTTCCTCCACGAAGAGGGGGAGCGACAGCCACGGTTGTGCCAAGCCAAAGTCAGGGGTCTGGAGCTTCTTCTGGGCCTTGCATCTGGGAGAAGGAACCAAAGCACTTGGGCCATCCTCTACTGCTTTCCTAGGCACACTGGCAGGATGCTGTATTGGAAGTGGAGCAGCTGGGTCTTGAACTGTTGATTATAAGGGATGGCAGGGCCACAGACAGTGATTTTAGCCACTATGACACAATGCCTACCCCAAATTCCAATTTAATATTATGTATTTTCCATTAACTTTTTTAAAAAAAAGATATTTATTTATTTGAAAGGCAGAGTTATAGATGGAGAGGGAGAGGCACACACACACAGAGAGAGAGAGAAAGAGAGAGAGAGAAACTTCCATCTATGGTTCATCCTTCAAATGGTTACAATGGCCAGGGCTGGCCTTATCCAAAACCAGGACCCAGAAGCTTCTTTAAGTTCTCCCACTTGTGTGCAGCGGCCCGAGTACATGTACCATCCTCTGCTGCCCTCCCAGGGATATTAGCTGTAAGCTGGATCAGAAGTGGAGCAGCCAGAACTCAAAATGCATCCACATGGGATGCTGGCATCAGAGATGGCAGCTTAAGACACTATGACACAATGCCAGTCCCAACTTTTTTTTTAATAGGCAGAGAGAGAGAGAGAGAGAGAACACTCCTATCTAATGATTCATCGCCTAAATGCTTTCATCAGCCAAGGTTGGGCCAGGTCAAAATCAGGAGCCAGTAACTCAGTGAGGAATCCTGTGTGGTTGGCAGGGCCCTACCTATGAGCGTCGTCATGTACTGCTCCTCTAGGTCTACATTAGCAGGAGTTTGGAATCAGGAGCAGAGCAGGGACTCAAGCCCAGGCATCATGAATGGCATGAGGACACCACGAGTAGCATGGTATCCATCAGGCCAAATGACAACCCCCTTTAATTCCATTTTCCATGACCATCTTGATGTCTCCTCCTTTATATGTGTGTGTGTGTGTGTGTGTGTGTCCAGAAAAAGGATTTTTATTTGGAAAAAAAATTGGATTGCAACCAGGGCACACACACACACATAAATCACTTATGCACAGGTAGCCTCCCTTATACCTAAAGAACAAGGAAAAGGTTAGATTTTATTTGGGAAAGAGAAAAGTTGCACTAGATGTTTTGAAAGGAAACTTGTCAATACTTGTAATACTACGTGATTCCTGGTGAACTCTGACAGGCAAGTGACTGAAGTTACAATGTAAAGTGTTCTTGAAGACATAGTAGGTTATTTTGTCTGATTGGGTTGCCAGGCTGTGGGATACATGTGCATTGTTGTGGAAGATATTGGTTGCATTCCTGCTGATAGCCGTCATTGTGATGGTTCCGGTCATGCATGGCAATGTCTTCCACAGTCTTCTCTGGCTCAGTTTGACATGGATAATTGTATTTTGTATTAATCTTCTTGTTTTTCAAGATTTATTGTTTGTTTGGAAGGCAGAGTTACAGAAGAGAAGGAGAGAGAGAGAGAGAGAGAAACGGAGATCTTCCATCCAGGAGCTCATCCCACAAATGGCCACAAAGACTGGGCTAGGCCAAGCCAAAGTCAGGAGCCAGGAGCTTCATCTGAGTCTCTCACGTGGGTGCAAGGGCCCAGGGATTTGAGCCATCCTCTGCTGTTTTCCAGGTGCTTTAGCAGACGGCTGTATCAGGAGTGGAGCAGCTGAGACTCCAGTTCACGCCCATATGGGATGCTGGTGCTGCATGCCATGGCTTTAACTGCTGGGTCATAGCACCTGCCCTGATGATTGCATTTTAAATTTGACAATGTTGACACATCCATAACCTTATATCAGAAATACAGTATTAAAGTCCCACTATTCTTTTTTATTTCAAAATTAATCTATTCATAACTGAGAGAGCTGTGTAATACACAGAAGCATTGCATATCTAAAATCTAATAAAAATAATTTTGCTCCTTGCACTTTAAAATTTTTGTTGTTGTTGGATGGTTAAAAGGTATATCATTAGCGTATTAAATCTTTTATCACTTTATAAAGTTCATATTTACTTTGGAGTTCTTTGTGGTTCATTTTGTTTTTAATTTTTTGAAATGTTACAGTTATTTTCTTTATCTTAAATATTCTGGAATTTTATTACAGTTTTTTTGATAGACAAAATCTTTAGCACTTCATAAGCCCTTGTTATGTGAAAAAAACGTATTTATATACACTTTCACCACAGTTTTTTCCAAAGTTTTTCCCTTTCATCTCATTATTTATGTGCTGCTTTTCCAAGAATTGCTTGCTGTCTCCTGGATATTAAAACTTCTATCTGCTTCCAAAATTGTTTCTCATACTATTTAGATTTTATTCCCATACTTTAGGAAAATAAACTTTCAATAAAATCAAGTGCTGCATTTAGCTATTTTATTGAGGCTTTGATGAGACAATGAATATTTGGCTATTCTTAAAATGCTATTATAGAGGAGCTTCATACTCATATGATTCAAACCTTGCAATTTAAGAAAGAATCAAGCAGAAAACACTCCTAGATCTAATACTCATAACATGCAGTTTCCTGACTTGGAGGCAAAAAAAAAAAAAAAAAATGAGAGCACCCTACAACCACAGTCTATAGAAAAGCACATATTTTATTTAAGGTTCTCTAAAAATTTATTGTATTGACATATTACTATAATATGTAAATCATTACTGTCCTTAGTTTTTTTCTAGATGAACTTTTGGAATATTTTCAACCTTTTCAAAAATAAAGTCATTTTGGAGTACATACAAAAATCAAACTTGCTCATATTTAACAATGAGGAGCAAAGATATTACCATTTGAGAAGTGCAATTGCTATGTAAAAGGTTATGTTCGTTTAAGTATGCAAAGTACTGGAAATTCTAGCTAAGAAATTTTAGGTACTTTAATTTCCTCGGAATGAGATCACGTCATTGAGATGTAAAAAAAGAATATTAAAGCAACACTAAATCTGGTGCAGTGTAAACCAGGCAAGGGCATAAGCCTCATTATTTTTGATATTTATCATTGAAAACTAACCAAGTATATGGACACTAAGATCTTAAGCAATATTTTTGGATGACTGAATATCTGGGAAAATATACATTTGCTGTTTTTGCCACTTTTTACTCATTTTTTTCCTTTTCATCATTAGTTACCAGTAGCATCCTGATTTTGCATGGATAAATCATATATTCTTTTATCTTAGTCAGTGAGTTTTAAGGTTGCCTCCAAAACAAGTAGCAAGCATGATGCATGTGGATAAAATATTACTTGTCCTAAAACAGGCCTCCAAAATTGATTCAATGATAGATACTTGATTCAGTCATATCCTGTGAGAAATCATGAGACTGTTTCTTGGACTGCCCAGAGGGTAAGAAATACTCTTGATGTAATAGGATTTAAACATGGGAAGATGCAAGGCTAAGTTGCTAAGCTCACTTTGGCACTCCAAGGAAAGAGCCATTCTGAGAATGAAATATATAGAAAGAGAGGTGCATGGCTGAGAGAATGAGAAACAGCAGGCACTACAAACATATTGATCCCATGAGCCCAACATGCTGGAAATCAGCTCAGTCCTAGAATTTATTTATTATGTGTGCCCAGGAATATTTTCTTAACTCCAGTTTGAGTTGAAATTCCTGTAATTTCCAATGTGGGATCTCTGTCCTTAATGTGTTGTCCAATGTGAATTAATGCTATAACTAGTACTCAAACAGTATTTTACACTTTATGTTCTGTGTGGGTGCAAACTGATGAAATCTTTACTTAATATATACTAAATCGATCTTCTGTATATAAAGATAATTGAAAATGAATCTTGATGTGCATGGAATGGGAGAGGGAGCGGGAGATGGGAGGAGTACGAGTGGGAGGGAAGTTATGGGGGGAAATAGCCATTGTAACCCATAAACTGTACTTTGGAAAATTATATTTACTAAATAAAAGTTAAAAAAAAGAAATTCCTGTAATTTCCAATCAAAACCTTTTTAATTGCTTCCTTTATTTTAATCAAATAAATATGTCTGATATTGGCTAATCTTCTTATATATCTCTAATTCATTTTCTTTTACCTTCCATCTTTTGGTTCTTGATTAATAATGTGAGATTTATCTTTCTACATGCTTCCCTTAGAATAATTTAATTAAGAAATATCTGTTCCTTGATATGAATATTTAGTTTATTTACTTCTTTCTTTTTGAATAGCAGAAACTAAATTGAACTTTAAATGCTGGCCTGAGAAAAACTTACAAATTGATCCCATGAGTTTTGATTCAAAATTATGCCATGGCCTTTCTTTACTAAATAATCCTTCTGATTTCTTTGGTGAGCCAATAAGAATTATTCAGGACAATCATCATCATAAAATATTATTTGCATACATTTTATTGTACAGAGGTCAGTGTAAATAGCAGGTATATATTTTATGCTAGTGATATATTAAGTTTTCTTTGTATCATTTGAGGTGATAGTATTTGCTGTTGTTTCATGACCATTTAAAAAGTGTAATTTATGTCATAATATTTACATGTGCTTTCTTCAAATTGATTATAATTTTCATAAAGTATATTTCTTCCTGTGTTATGATTATGATAATACTTTCTGTGTCAGGGCCATCATTTGTGGTGTATGGGTTTAAGATATTGCCTGTGATACCAGCATGTCATATGGGTACTGACTCACTTCCCAAGTGCTCCATTTCTGATCCAGCATCCTGCTAATGCATGTGGGAAAGCAGTGGAATGGCCCAAGTGCTTGGCACCTGCCGCCCTCATGGGAGACCAGGAAGAAGTTGCTGTTTCCAGGCATTAGCCCTGGCCCAGCCATTCTGGCCATTTGGGGAGTGAACCAATGGATAGAAGATCTCTTTCTCTTTCTCTTTCTATCTCTCTCTAGGTTTCTGTACTCTGGCTTTCAAATAAATAAATAAATATTTTTTTAAAAGTACTTTATGTGTCCCCCAAAGGCCAACATATTTGGGCATTCGTTTCCAAAGTCTAAGATCAATGGAAAATGGAGTAATGTCAATGGTTAACAGCAAAGGTAGCTCCAGTGGGATGTCTTTAGGTCACTGGGAGCTTGCCCTGGAAAGTATTTCTCATGAAAAATTGGTTATGCACTTGGAATAGCTTCCCCCTATGCTTCTTGCCTTACCATGTTATTATCCTCTTGCCATCTTTCAGCCATAGGGATGCCTGAACTGATGGGGCAGCCCAATGTTGGGCATTCTTTCATCCTAAATATCTCTTTTCAGGTATTTTAAGAAAAATAATGAAAAGTAGACTAGTAAATACTTGCAAAACAAATTACCCTCCAGAATATTTTATTTATTTATTTTTAACTTTTATTTACAAATATAAATTTCCAAAGTACAGTTTATGGGTTACGATGCTCCCCCCATAACTTCCCTACCACTCGCACCCCTCCCATCTCCCACTCCCTCTCCCATTTCATTCACATCAAGATTCATTTTCAATTATCTTTATATACAGAAGATCAATTCAGTTTATATTAAGTAAAGATTTCATCAGTTTGCACCCACACAGAAACACAAAGTGTAAAATATTGTTTCAGTACCAGTTATAGCATTACTTCACATTGGACAACACATTAAGGACAGATCTCACAAGAGGAGTAAGTACACAGTGACTCCTGTTGTTGATTTAACAATTTGACACTCTTGTTTATGGCGTCAGTAATCTTTCTAGGCTCTAGTCATGAGTTGCCAAGGCTATGGAAGCCTTTTGAGTTCATCGACTTTGATCTTATTCCGACAGGGTTATAGTCAAAGTGGAAATTCTCTCCTCCCTTCAGAGAAAGGTACCTCCTTTGATGTTGGTGGCCCCGTTCTTTCCACTGGGATCTCACTCACAGAGATCTTTCATTTAGTTGTTTTTTTTTTTGTTTTTTGTTTTTGTTTTTTTTTTTGTTTGTTTGTTTTTGTTTTTTTTTTTTTTTTTTTTTTTGCCAGAGTGTCTTGGCTTTCCATGCCTAAAATACTCTCATGGGCTCTTCAGCCAGAGGCCAGAGTGCTATTTAGGACATCTGCCATTCTATGTGTTTGCTGTGTATCTCACTTCCCAGGTTGGATCATTCTCTCCCTTTTTTATTTTATCAGTTAGTGTTAGCAGACACTAGTCTTGTTTGTGTGATCCCTTTGACTCTTAGACCTATCAGTGTGATCAATTGTGAACTGAAATTGATCACTGGGACTAGTGAGATGGCATTGGTACATGCCACCTTGATGGGATTGAATTGGAATCCCCTGGCATGTTGCTAACTCCACCATTTGGGGCAATTCAGCTTAAGCATGTCCCAAATTGTACATCTCCTCCCTCTCTTATTCCCACTCTTACATTTAACAGGGATCACTTTTCAGTTAAATTTAAACAACTAAGAATAATTGTGTGTTAATTACAGAGTTCAACCAATAGTACTAGAACAAAAAAATACTAAAAGGGATAAAGTATTACATTATGCATCAACAGTCAGGACAGGGCTGATCAAGTCACTGTTTCTCATAGTGTCCATTTCACTTTAACAGGTTTCCCCTTTGGTGCTCAGTTAGTTGCCCTCCAAAATATTAAGGGCATCTCCCTTCACTGAAAATTGCACTCTCTTTCTAAACAACATCATGATAACAGGTTTGCTAATGCAAACTCAAGGAACTATTTTCTCAGAATAATTTCACAAAGAGACATGTACTAAGAAATGGGCCAGGGACATGAGCAGGCAGTATTCAAAGGATAAAATACAGTTAATATACATGTGAAAAAGTGCTCAGGATCACCAGACATCAGGGAAATGCAAATCAAAACCACAATGGGGTTTCACTTCACTCCAATTAAAATGGCTATCATCAAAAATCAAATAAATAAAATAAATAGATTAATTAAATAAATGTGTGTGAGGATGTGGGGGAAATGTACCTCAATACACTGTTGGTAGGAATATAAATTAGTACAACCATTACAGAAGACAGTAGGGAGACTTTTAAGAAATCTGAAAATAGACCTACCATGTGATCCAGCCATTCCACTTTTGGGAAATTACCCAAATCACTAAAATAAAATAAACATATGAAAGAGTTATCTGTACCTACATGTTTGTTGCAGCCCTTGTCTATAGAGGATAAAAACCCTTGTCTATACAGGACACTGTTGAGGAACAGTGGTCTTTTCTTCTTACTATTGATTGAATTCTTTACTTAGTAGAGGGTTAAGCTTATGATCATAAAATAAACTGGAAATATGTCATTGTAAAACTTAAAAGAAAAATTAAGAAAGGAAGGAAAAGGGATGGTAAGGGAATGGATGGGAGGAAGAGTAGGAAGGGAAGTATCACTATGTTCTGAAATCTGTATATATGAAATATGTGAAATTTGTTCACCTCATATAAACAAAAAAACTAACAAAATAAGCTTAGGTTCAATAAAAATAGTTATTAATATGAAAAATGACTATTTCAAGTAGTATTTCAATATCAAGTGGAGGAGAAGATAGAATACAATAAAACAATTAAAGTACCAACACTTACACATATACAATGATTTCTCTATAAGCCAACTCTTCCTGTGAAGTTGGAGCACATCTTTGTATTTTGTAAAATAGTATCTGTATTAAAATAGAATTCTGTAATAAGATATTTCAACAACATAAGTTTAAATCAACGTTACTTGAGATTAATTAGGAAAAAGAGGATAATGTATTACATCTCAAGAAAGGAATCAGCAGATGGCAAAGAAAAAACAAATATCTTAAAACATTTATCTTATAATTACGTCTGGAAGTGTCTATATAATGATTATAATAATACTAATTATACTAATAAAAAAGGAGAACTGTTATTTGAACACTTCTATGTCAGCACTGTGATAAGTGGTTTATGTACACTCTTCTATTTAATGTGTAGAGCAATTGTACCTCAGTTAGAGAACCACAGGATACAGGTGAACCTCTTAGTGGTATTCTATTGGATAGTGGGGTGACATGTACACTCTATTGGATTTGGAAAGCAGAACTTGAAGACACCTAGGATTATTTGTGAGTATTAAGACATAGAACTTTCTCCAGTATAGACCACAGGCCAGACCATAAAGCAAGTCTCAGCAAATTAAAAAAAAATCAAAATCATATCATGCATCTTCTCTGATCACGAAGAAATGAAGCTGGAAATAAACAACTCAAATATCTCTAGAGCACATGCAAATACATGGATACTGAACAAAATACTCCTGAATGAACAATGGGTCACAGAAAAATCAAAAGAGAAATCAAACAATTGTTGAGGAACAGATTTTATTCACACTATTTGTTAAACTCTTAGTATTGAGTTAATCTTTTGTGTATAAAGTTAATTGAAAATAGATTTTATTTAAAAATAATAATGGGAATGGAGAGGGAGGAGGAAAAAGAGTGGGGGTCAGGTATGGTGGGAAGAATCACTATATTCTTAAAGTTGTATTCATGAAATGTATGAAGTTTGTAAACCTTAAATAAACGGTTTCTGGGAAAAAATAAAGCACACACTCAAATGTAAATAAAAAATTATTACAGAACATTGGGGAGACTCTGCAAGACATTGGCATAGGCGTAGATTGCTTGAAAAAAAAAAAAACCTAGAAGCACAGGCAATCAAAGGCAAAATTGACAAATGGTATCATCACATCAAGCTAAGAAATTTCTGAACTGCAAAAGAAACACTTAGGAAAGTGAAGAGACAACTGACAGAATGGAAGAAAATATTTGCAAACTGTGCAACTATTAAATGCTTAATATCAAAAAACTATAAAGAACTCAGGAAATTCAACAACAACAAAACAAACAATCCATTTAAGAAATGGGCAATGGACTTGAACAATTGTTTCTCAAGAGAGGAAATTCAAATGGCAATAGACATTTGAAAAAATGTTTAGGATCACTAGCCATCAGCGAAATGCAAATCTAAAACACAAATTTTGGGTTTCAAGGAGCAGTATGCTATGGGTTAAATGTGTATTCACCAAATTCATATGCTTAAATCCAAGCCCCTATGATGATAATATTGAAATGGAATTGAGAGAGAATTGGGCTATCTAGATGGAGCTGTAATGAGTGGGATTATTGCCTTTAAAAGAGAGCCCAACCAGCTCCCTTGCCCTTTCTGCTATATGAGTTCATAGAGATGATGGCCAACCATGAACTAGAAATTGAATTCTCTAATCTCTAATCTCCTGTGACAATTTTATGCTGTGGAAACCTCCCAGTCTGTTATATTTTGTCATTTCAAATCAAAAGGACTTAGAAAACATCCTATGGTTATTTTGCATCTGTTTTCAATTTCATGGATTCAACAATTAACTGAGGCACTTATAATTCTGTCAGTTAGAAAGGGAGCCCAAGGAATCTGATTCAGAAACCAATCTGAGACACTGCATTAACTTAAAGAGGTATGAAAATAGCGTTCTAAAGGGAGGACTTAGAAGAGGTAACTGTACAGATGTGAGTAGTGCTAAAATAACACCTAACTGATCACTTTGACTAGTGAGATGGCATTGGTACATGCCACCTTGATGGGATTGAATTGGAAACCCCAGGCACGTTTCTAACTTTACCGTTCAGTTCATAATTGATCATAATTATAGGATTAAGAATCAAAGGGATAACATAAACAAGACTAGTGTCTGCTAATAGTAACTGATAGAATTAAAAAGGAGAGAATGATCCAACATGGCAAGCAGGATACACAGCAGACTCATAGAATGGCAGATGTCCTAAATAGCACTCTGGCCTCAGAATCAGCCCTTAAGGCATTTGGATCTGGCTATAAAGCCCATGAGAGTATTTCAGGCATGGAAAGCCAAGACACTGTGGCAAAGAAAAAAAAAAGCCACCTAGATGAAAGATCTCTGTGAGTGAGATCCAAGTGTAAAGAATGGGTCATCAAAGAAGGAGGTACCTTTCTCTGAAGGGAGGCGAGAACTTCCACTTTGACCTTGTCTAAATAAGATCAGAGTTTACAAACTCAAAAGGCTTCCATAGCCTTGGCAACTCATGACAAGAGCCTAGAGAGATTACTGACGCCATAAACAAGAGTGTCAAATTGTTAAATCAACAACAGGAGTCACTGTACACTTACTCCCCATGTAGGATCTCTGACCTTAATGTGTTGTACTATGTGAATCAATGGTATAACTAGTAATGAAACAGTACTTTACACTTTCCCGTGACAGTGAACCAAAAGTTAAAAATATGCCCAAGGAAGAGATGGAGAGAACCTGAATCAGTCGTGATATTAGTGAACTTCATAGTTAACCATGCCAGAGGCAATATAACTTTAAACTTCTGGTTAAATACCATACATCCTCATTAATAAACAGATGGAGTTCTTGTATTTTTCTAAAATTGTGAGTAAATTAGCTTAGCACAAAAACACATTGAAAAGTCCTTGTAGGATGAAAATATAGAAGTTAGTTTTTATGTCATAGGATTCTAATGACTAATTTAAATATTTTCACATTGTGCTTATAATTTCTCCTCCATGTTTTTATTGTAATAAATACATTGTTATAAAAATATTTTAATGATTAAATGTTTTACTCAAAATTTTCTCCTGAGAGTTTTCTCAGCTAACACTTCACTACAACACATGCTCTGCAAGTAGTTGTTTTTGAAAAATGTATATCAGTAATTTATAAATAAGTACAAATAATAAAATTTCATGAAGTGATGATTGTCAGCAAATATATAGAATATATTCAATGACTCAGAATTTAATATGTAAACTTAAATTTTCTAAGAATGGCTTTATAAAAATTTTTAAATTATTTTACTTAATTTTTCTTTAGTGTCAAGAGGTTAAAATTTACAAACATGCTCTTTAACAAGATTAGGTTATTTCCAGAAACTTTTATTCATTGGTGAATTTACATATAAAATTGTTACGTATACAGAAATTTCTCTTGTCAAATGTGCTAATTACAAAACTTCTCCAAGACCATAATTCTCAAGACTGTCTCATGCCATGTGTCTTGTAGAGACTTGTCGGTCTATTAGTCAGTACCGCAACTCGCTGAGAGACCTACAATGATAAAGGAAAAGAGAATGAGGCAAATACAATGACTTGAATGACTGCACAATGATAGTGTTGATAAAGGAAAATGAGGTTTTCCCAACAATTGCAGTAGACAACATTACAGCCATAATTGAATGAACAGCTCACAGTAAATGAAAAGCAACTATAGACTGTTTCAGTTTTGATTCTAAGAATGAGTAATAACTTTCCAGGAGTTAATGGGGCATTCATTGACTCGAGAAAGTTTAGCAAGTAGAAATGAAGTCCTCATTTAGCATCCAAGCCATTCTGGAGTGGTACATGTGGATAAATAGAACTATCCATCCATGTGGCTCAAATAAGATTTAATATTGACCTTAGTATACAATATCAAAAATCATCCAGGTGAATCATGGCCTATTATTTCTCCTAGGAAGGAAAACTTGAAAAATCATAACAGAAGGAGTAGGCAAAGCAAACAACTGAATTATATTTTACACACTTGAAGATTTTAAAATGTATAAGAATATAAAAAATATTTTAAAATAATAACCATGTATCGGTACTACTTGCTTGGAGAGAAGAGCTTATTAAGACCCAGTCCATCTTCTACTGATCCAAGATAGATATGCATATAAAATATTTCTATTTTCCTTTTACAACATAACGCTTTTAAAAACTATAACCTTGGAGTCAGCACTGTGCCGTAGCAGGTAAAGCTGCCGCTTGTGGTGCCAGCATCTCATGCGGGCACTGGTTCAAGTCCCAGCTGCTCTGCTTCCAATCCAGCGCTCTGCCATGGCCTGGGAAAGGAGGAGAAGAGGGTGCAGGTCCTTGGGCCCCTGTACCCGTGTGGGAGACCCACAAGAGGCTCCTGGATCCTGGCTTCAGATCAGCTCATTTCGAATCATTGCAGCCACTGGGAGTGAACCAGCAGATGGGAGACCTCTCTCTCTCTCTGCCTCTGCCTCTCTACATTTCAAATAAATAAATCTTTTTTAAAAAGCCAAAAAACTTTGACCTTTATATGATTTTAAAGATGTATATTATGGTAATAAACTAACCTGTAAGGAAGAGAAAATCAGACATTTTGAAAGTAATTGAAATTCAATCTCTAGATAAATGTCACAAATTTTTGTTTATTTTTTTGATGCTACACATTTTAAAAGATCATACTCCTTACATTTGTTTTAAGTCATGAAAAACCTGCTACAATAACATTTTTCACATACTTTTTTGTGATTTATCACCACATCTTGAAATTTTGCAATATTCAGAGAAAAGTGCCTTTTTCATGTAGTGACAAAGAACTACTTCTAATGTGGCTAACAACTATGCAAGTAGAGCCTCAGTTACTAAATTAAATTTCATAAGTCTTCACACAGTTCACTTATCAAGTATTTTAGCTTTAAATATACAAATTATTCAGAAGATATTTTTATGTTACAAGAAACCAACAAAGCAAAGGATTTTTATTTTGCTTTTGC
This sequence comes from Oryctolagus cuniculus, assembly GCF_051225735.1. Classification (NCBI taxonomy): domain Eukaryota; kingdom Metazoa; phylum Chordata; class Mammalia; order Lagomorpha; family Leporidae; genus Oryctolagus; species Oryctolagus cuniculus. Next base: position 27,653,358 of record NC_142871.1, on the reverse strand, counting down.
TGTGTGCATGGACACATGTGTGTGTGTGCATGTGTTTGTGTGTGTCTATAAAGCTCAGCAGAGAATTATGTTAATCACTGTTTTCTCATCAAGCAAAATGGTCACAGTCTTAAATCAATATCTCCCAGCAGCTGAGTTGGTATGGCTTATTTTGAAAGAGGCCCATTCACTCTTCGTGTACTACTTTCTGGTTCAATGCACAATTTCTGGCCTCCATTTGCATAAAAATGCCACCTTGGCTGCTGGCCTGACATATCAGTGATATAAAGCTCTGACATTGCCTATTGTCCCTACTCTAACTGTAATCATGTGTTGGAATAACTCTGTCTCCTCCTGGAGACTGACTCTACAACACACACAGACACACACACACACACACACACACACACATATATAAATGAGCACACTTTAAGAAGTTCATGGATAATGGGCCTAAAAGATAAGCTTATCTGGGGACAAATGTTTTTGAAATATATGGTTATTGTCTATGGCCATACCACCCTGAACACATCTGATATCATCTGAAATATATGGATAGCTTTTTCATAATATGCATTTTCAAAAACTTTTTCAATAACTCTTCTATGCTACTTAGCCAGACTGTAACAGACTTTATATATCTTTGCAGAACTACACTGAAATTTACAAATCCCAGGATTCTATTTATCACAGTGCTATATCCTGGCTTGGACTCTGCACCTATTTCCTCCCTTGGTTCACTTTAGTGCAGTTTTTGCTCTCATTGTAAACTCAGACTCTTTTACATTCTTTTCTTTAAAATTTCATGGTATCCAACAATTCTGTTTCTAAAATGACACTTATCTAATCCATTGCTTTCTTCTTCACTTCTTTAAGTGAGCAAAAAGGAAGTAATAATGAACATTACTATGCACAGTTCTCATGAATAGAGTAGTAAAAATATATGAAAATCTCCATGAAGTAAATTTTATTTCACATGCAACTCTAGTGTCATACAAAACCATGAATTGACCTCTTACTCTCTTCTGGTGTTATGCAGACTATCTGACATGGAATCTATGATAGTGAGAGGGTAGGAGAAGAGACACTTTTACTTTTAATTTGACAATGTTTTAGAGAAACAAAATTAAATGTGGGCAGCATAGCGTTATATCATGTAGTATGTGGTTGCTATCATGTCTACTGCAGAGGTTGTGTAGATAAATATGGGTCGGAGGAGTCAGAAAAACCATTAAATTTTAGAGAATTTTTCTGAACTATGAAAGGTGAGTGAAGTCAGACTATAAAAATAGGAAGACAATATCAACAGGGATACCTAGACATAAACATACATATATACATGCATACATAGAAAAATCAAACACTTGTGTGCTTGACAATGTAGAAACCATACCAAATGGAGAGGGCAATCTATTAGGAACTTAAAAACTGCAGTGGGAAATCCTCACAAGTTAGAGGGATGCAGTGGATCTACCGGGAAGGTGTAGATGTACAGCACGAGCATGGATACATCACATGGCACCAGCAGTGGAGAGCCTCAGAGCCAGTTTGGACAGGGAAGTGAGATCAGCCTGCAGCAGTCCAAGCCACTGGCAATAAAGCTGCAGGGATAACCTGGTGTGAGTCCAGCTTGGAGCCCTGTGGGGGACAGTGTATCTGTCAACATGAAGGAAAAAAGGGGGCATGTTCTTCTCCTGGACCACCTGATAACAGCATCCTGTAACTAGCTGAGAGAGGGTGGACAATATTTTGGACATATGTAACAGCTGCATAAATTTGTGTCCATGCACCCAGAAACCAGTCAAGAGGAGACATCTGAGTCTGGCTGGGAGAATTGACAGTGGGCTGGGTACCCACAAAGAACTGTGAGGTGACCCCGGTTTCCCAGCACATTACAGGGTCTAGGGCTTAGGCTGCCTGGGTGAAGCGCCCACTGGTGTTTGGCTCTGGTAGCAGCTCCTTCTTTGTATGAGTGGGAAAGGCAGGAAGGGCAGAGTGGATCTTCAGTGCCCCATAACTGTAGGAAACTACATATGCTGGGACTGTGAAAAACATGGCTGCATGAAAGGTTACAGGATGTGGCTGGATCTATGGGAAGTCACTTTGGGCTGTTCCACAAGCTCCATAAAGACTGGGAGTGTCATTGCTGTGGGATCTGTGCTCACAGTGAGGACTGCACAGATCATTTGTGCGCTTCTTGTGGTGGTGCAGAAGAATATTGGATCCACGGGGGCTAGCATCCGGACATTGGTGGTCTTGGAGGAGAGGAGATAAGTGTGAGACTATGCCAACAGAGTTTATCAAACCCTCACCTTTTAATAAAAAAGATAAGATTTTTCATGCCCAAGATGTGTGTTGCCTTGGACACTCCTCTCATCCTGGAGCACTGAACAGAACACCCTGTCCAAACCCAGCACATACCTCTGGATATTCACTGAAAGAGCAGACATTCCACTAAGCCACAAAAGCATAGTCCAAAGGAAAAAAAGCCATCAGGGAGAAAAAGAAAACAACAACCACAACCACAACAATAACAACAAAAACAAGTATCTACACAAATGTCTAAAAATAATGCAAAAATTCAAAAAAACAAGAATAAGGAAAACACTATAATACCCAAAAGAGAAACAACAACACGTATATGTTAGAATGTGAAGATGAAGAGATTGATGAAATGCTGGAAACAGAATTCACAAAATTAACCAAAGGATTACTCAGAAGTAATCAGAAGCAAATCCATGAATGAAAAAAATCCATACATGACAAGAATAAAAATTTCCCATGAAATTGAGATTTTTAAAGATATATCAAAATGAAATATTAGAAATGAAGAATTCAGAAGATCATATAAAAATGTAGAGAAAAGCCTTAACAACAGACTCAGTGAGTCAGAAAAAAGAATATCCAAAGAATATCCAAGATAAAAGATAAATCTCTGGAAATGTTACAGTCAGATCAAAAAAAAAAAAAAAAAAAAGAAGAAGAAGAAGAAGAAGAAGAAGAAGAAGAAATTAGGAAAACTAAAACAGTGTTGGAGATTCATGGAATATTAGCAAATGATCCTACATATAGGTCTTTGGAGGCCCTGAAGGCAGGGAAAGAGAGAAGATTAGAAAGACTTTAGTGAAAAAAATTACAGAAAACCTCCCTAATTTGGAGAAAGAAGAGAACATCCAAGCACAGGAAGCACAAAAAAATCCTAATAGACATGAACAGAAAAGATCTTCACCATGACACACTGTAGTCAAACTCTCCACTATAAAACATGAAAAAAAATTTTTAAATGTGCAATAGTGAAGTGCCAGATTACATTCAGAGGAGCTCCAATTAGACACACAGATGACTTCTCCTCAGAAACCCTACAAGCTAGTAGAAAATAGTGAGACATATTTCAAATCGTAAGAGAAAATATTGTCAACCCAGAATACTCAAACTTACAATGCACTCATTTATGAATGAAGGTGAAATAAAGACCTTGTATAAAAGATACTGAAAAATTTTTACCACTTGTCCAGGATTAAAAAAGATGCTTAAGGATGTGCTACACATGGAAACACAGAAACACTCTCATCAGTATGAAAGAAGGTGAAAGCAGAAAAATCTCTCAGTAAATGTACAAAGGAAATCCACAGTAAACAATAGGAATATTTATGCAAAAATGGCAGGGTCAAGTCATTAATTATCAATAGTAACCTTGAAAATAAATGGCCTAACTCTCCAATTAAATATGCACTGGATGAATGGATTAAAAAGAAGACCCATCTATTTGCTACCTACAAGAAATGCATCTAACCAACAAAGATACATCAAACAAAATTGAGAGGATGGAAAAAGATATTCCATGCTAACAGAAACCAAAAACGAGCTGATGTAGCCATTCTAATATCAGACAAAATAGACTTTAACACAAAAAACGCTTAAAAGAAACAAGTGCATGATAAAAATGATTAAGGGATTAATCCAACAGGAAGATATGACTGTAATAAATGGATATGAACGCAATTACAGGGCTCATGGCTATTTAAAAGAAATGCTAATGGAACTAAAGGGAGACATAGATCTCATACCATGGTAATGGGTGACTTAAATACCCCACTTTCAACAATGGACAGATCAACCAGACAGAAAATCAGCAAGGGAACAACAGTTAACCAACACTAAAGGTCAAATGGACCTACCAGATATCTACAGAACTGTTCATCTTGTAGAATACACAGTTTTCTTCCTCTAGGATAGACCAAAGGCTATACCATAAAAAAAGTCTCAGGAATTTCAAAAAAAAATTGAAATTATTCCATGCATCTTCTCTGACCATCATAGAATGAACTTGAAAACCAACTCAAGAATCTCTAGAATATATTCAAACACATGGTGCCTGAACAACATGCTCCTGAATGAACAATGGGTCATAGAAGAAATTAAAAGAGAAATCAAAAATTTTCTGGAAGTAAATGAAGATAACAGCACAACATATCAAAACTTATGGGACGCAGCAAAAGCAGTGTTAAGAGGAAAGTTTATATCAATAGGTGCCTACATCAAGAAGTTGGAAAGGCACCAAATAGATGAACTTTCACCTCAAGGATCTAGAAAATCTACAGCAAACCAGGCCCAAATCTAGTAGGAGAAGAGAAATAATTAAAATCAGAGAAGAAATCAACAGGATTGAATCAAGAAAAACATTACAAAAAATCAGCCAAACGAGGAGCTGGTTTTTTGAAAAAATAAACAAAATTGACACCCCATTGGCCCAACTAACTAAAAAAAGAAGAGAAAAGACCCAAATCAATAAAATCAGAGATGAAAAAGGAAACATAACAACAGACACCACAGAAATAAAAAAAAAGAGAAATTAAAAAATTTCTGGAAACAAAAGATGACAATACAACTTATGAAAACTTATGGGATACAGCAAAATCAGTGTTAAGAGGAAGGTTTATAGCAATTGGTGCCTTACATCAAGAAATTAGAAAGGCATCAAATAAATGAACTATCAATTCATCTCGAGGACTTAAGATACAATAACATACAAAAAACAAAGTTAGTAGAGAAGAAATAGTTACAATTAGAGAAGAAATAAACAAAATTCTAATAAAAAAATCAAAAGAACAATGTAACACAGAGATGCCTTTCTGAAAAATAAACAAAATGATACACCATTGGCCCAGCTAACCAAAAAAAAAAAAAAAAAAAAAGAGGGATAAGACCCAAATCAGAGGTCAAAAAGGATATATAAGCACAGATGCCATAGAAATAGTTAGAATCATCAGGAGTTACTACAAAGAGTTATATGCCAACCAGTTGGGAAACCTAGAAGAAATGGATAGATTCTTGGATACATACAACATCTCAAAATTGAGTCATGAAAACATAGAAACAAACTAATAACCATGATCAAATTAAATCAGTAATAAAGGCACTCCCATCAAAGAAAAGCCCTGGGACAGATGACTTTATTGATGAATTCTACCACACATTAAATAACTAATTCCAATTGTTTTCAAGCTATTCAAAACAATTGAAATGGAGGGAATTCTCCAAACTTTTTCTACAAAGCCAGTATTACATTAATTCCTAAACCTCCTCAACAAAATACTTGCTAATTAAATACAAGAAGAAATCAGAAAGATTATTTATTTGGACCAGGTGGGATTTATCCCTGGTGTGTATGATAAATCAATTAGTGTGATACAACACATTAACAAACTGAAGAACAAAAACCATATGATTATCTCAATAGATGCTTATAAAGCATTTGATAAAATACAACATCCTTTCATAATGAATACCTTAAGAAAATGGGTATAGAAACAACATTCCTCAACACAATAAATGCAATTTATGACAAACCCATGGCCAGTATCTTACTGATGTGGAAAATTTCTAAGCATTCAACACTAAAATCCGGTACCAGACAAGGGGACAAGGGTGCCCACTCTCATCACTGTTGTAAATTTTAGCCAGAGGCATTAGGAAAGAAAGAAAAATAAAATTCTACAAATTGGGATGTAGAAGTCAAACTATCCCTACTTCAAGGATGACATTGTTCTCTAGATAGGGGATGAAAAACATTCCACTAAGAGACTATTGGAACTCATGAGTTTGGTAAAATAAAATATATAAAATATATAAAATCAACAAACAAAAATCAATAGCCTTTATATACACAGAAAATGCCTTGGCTGAGAAAAAACTTTTAAGATGAATTCCATTCACAATAGCTGCAGAAAAATTAAATACCATGGAATAAATTTTACCAATAATGTCAAAGATATCTATGATAAAAATTATAATACATTAAAGAAAGAAATAGAGGACAGAAAAATGGAAAATATTCCATGTTCATGGATTGGAAGAATCAATCCCATCAAAATGTCTATAATACCATACTACTGAAAGCATCAATCAAAATTCCAAAGACATTCTTAGATAGAGACAAAATAGTGCTGAAATTTATATGGAAACACAGGTGACTCTGAACAGCTAAAGCAATCTTATACAATGTAATATCATAATATCAGATTTAAAGATATACCATACGGCATTTATAATAAAAATAGCCTGATACTGACACAAAAAAGATGGGTAGACTGATGGAACAGAATAGAAACTCTAGAAATCATTTCTTGCCCCAACAACCAACTTATCTTTTACAAAAGGGCTAAAATCAATCCCTGGAGAAAGGAGAGTCTCTTCAAAAAGTCGTGCTGGGAAAATTGGATCTCTGCGTACAGAAATATGAAGCAAGACCTCTATCCTACACCTTACACAAAAATTCATTCAAAATATATCAAAGACCTAAATCTAAGACCCATGAAATTATTAGAGAGCATTGGGGAAATTCTGCATGACATTGACATAGGCAAGACTTCTTGGAAAAGACCCCAGAAGTACAGGCAATAAAACCAAAATTGACAAATGGGATCACATCAAGCTAAGAAGCGTCTGCACTGCAAAGGCAACACTCAGCAAAATAATGTGACAACCAAAAGATTGGGGGAAAATATTTACAAACTATGTAACTGATAAACAGTTAATTTCTAGAAACTATAAAGAGCTTATGGAACTTAATACCACAAAAGGAACAATTCAGTTAAGAAATCGACAAAGGACTTAAACAGACATTTCTCAAAGAGGAAATCCAAATGTCCAACAGAAACATGAAAAAAGCTCAAGATCCCTAGCCAATAGGGAAATGCAAACCCAAACCACCATTAGGTCTCACTTCACCTCAGTTAGAATGTCTTTCAGGAGCTGGAGCCATGGCTCACTTGGTTAATCCTCTGCTTGTGGTGCTGGCATCCCATGTGGGCACTGGGTTCTAGTCCCGGCTGCATCTCTTCCAGTCCAGCTCTCTACTGTGCCCCAGGAGGGAAATGGAGGATGGCCCAAGTGCTTGGGCTCCTGCACCTGCATGGAAGACCAAGAAGAAGCACCTGGATCCTGGCTTTGGATTGGCACAGTGCTGGCCATAGTGGCCATTTGGGGAGTGAAGACCTTTCTCTCTGTCTCTCTCACTGTCTATAACTCTACCTGTCAAATAAAAAAATTATGCATTGTAGAGAATCACTAAATAGTTGATGAATAAAATTATAATCAAAAAAAGAATGTTTTTCATACAGAAATCAACAAATAAAAAATGCTGGTGAGGATGAAGGTGTGGATGGGAGGGAAGGTAACATAATCCACTTTTGATAGGAATGTAAACTGCCAACCACTGTAGAAGACATTCTGAACATACCTCAGAAATCTGAATATGGAGCTAACAGTCATCAAAGTAAACTCAAATTATCATAAGATAATAGTGGCTGCTAAACTTTACTGAGTGCTTGTGATGTGACAAAAACGAAAGACAGGCCTATTACATTCAGTTGACCACACCAAGACAGTAAATTAGTACTTATTTATTGCAAGGCAATAAATTTTTTAAAAAATGAATTTTAAGGAAAATAAGAAGTTGAAATTTTGCATGATTACAGAATTTGGAGGAAGCAGAGTTAAAATTTCATCAAAATCAAGTGTCCAAGTTTGTATAATTGTATTACAGATACTACCTCACAGTCTCCTGCATAAAGAACAATCTATACATTTTACATACAAAGTATCCCATTAATGTGGACTGGGTTTGTCAGATTTTTACTTATTGGAAAAAAGCTTTTGTCATTTTTGAATGAAGATGGATTTAAAAGTCTTGAGCTGCATTAAATGCTCTTATTTTCTTTTTTTTTTAAAACTTTTATTTAATGCATATAAATTTCCAAAGTACGACTTATGGATTACAATGGCTTCCCCCCCATACCGTCCCTCCCACCCACAACCCTCCCCTTTCCCACTCCCTCTCCCCTTCCATTCACATCAAGATTCATTTTCGATTATCTTAATATACAGAAGATCAGCTTAGTATACATTAAGTAAGGATTTCAACAGTTTGCTCCCACACAGAAACATAAAGTGAAAAATAATAGATGATTTTTTTTAAATGATGATGAAATCAGAGCAGACCTATTGTCATGTTTAATCCCAGTGAGAGTCAAGTTGGGAATTGATAATTTCTTTTTTTTTTTTTTTTTTTTTTTTTTTTTACAGAGGATCAGTTTAGTATGCATTAAGTAAGGATTTCAACAGTTTGCACCCCCATAGAAACACAAAGTGAAATATATTGTTTGAGTACTCATTATTTTCTGTTTTAAATTGAATTCCTCTGAAATTTCAAGATGATCTTCCTAAAATAATTGAACCTGAGACATTTGATAATGTTACTCTTACTGGATTCAGAACATACAATAACTTATAAAGTATTCCTATAGTACATAAAATTTCATTAATGTTCTTGAAAAAATATTGATTTTACCAAAATATGACTAGTCATTCTGCTATAATGAAATGCAAAATTTGTTCCCTTTTTACAGAAATAGATTTACATGTAAGGATATTAAAACATTGATAAAAAAAAAACACTGCAAAAGTGGAATGTATAAATGAAAATAACACAGTGGCTAGAAAAACTTTTGCTATTATTATATCATAAATTCACTTAGGCAACAGGAAAGATTAGAAACAGATTTTCTAAATGTTTTTAGTTAGCAAAGCATTGGGTATGGGGAGGGGAGAGAGGGAGAAAGATTTTCAAAGCTTAAGACATCAAGATTTTTCTTTATGGATTTAATTTAAATTATTTTTTTCTTCTTTATGTCTCTCTTCCTCTGACATAACTCAATTAATATACATCATAATATACATCAATGCAATATTTTTTCTTGCTTTTTAGAAAACTTTTATTTAGTAAATATAAATTTCATAGGTACGGCATTTGGAATATAGTTGTTCTTCCCCCATACTCACCCTCCAACCCCCACTCCTGTCCCACTTCCTACTCCCTCTCCCATCCCATTCTTCATTAAGATTCATTTCTAAATATCTTTATATACAGAAGACCAACTCTACACTAAGCAAAAATTTTAACAGTTTGCATCCACACAGACAGTATAAAATACTGTTTGAATATAAATTATACTGTTAACTCCCATAGTACAACCCATTAAGGACATAGGTCCTACGTGGGGAGCAAGTGCACAGTGATTCCTGTTGTTGATTTAACAACTGACACTATTATTTATGATGCCAGTGATCACCTGAGGCTCTTGTCATGATCTACCAAGGCTATGGAAGCCTTTTGAGTCCACAAACTCCATCAGTATTGAGACAGGACCATAAGCAAAAATGACGTTCTCTCCTCCCTTTAGAAAAAGGTACCTCCTTCTTTGATGGGCCCTTCTTTCCACTGTGATCTCACTCACAGAAATCTTTCATGTAGGCCATTTTTTGTCACAGTGTCTTGGCTTCCCGTGCCTGAAATACTCTCCTGGGCTTTTTAGCCAGAACTGAAAACCTTAAGGGCTGATTTTGAGGCCAGAGTGCTGATTAGGGCGTTTATCATTCAATGAGTCTTCTGTGTGGCATGCTTTCCATGTTGGATCATTCTCTAATTTTTGATTCTATCTATTGTTATTACTAGACACTTGGTCTTATTTATGTGAACTCTTTGACACTTATTCCTATCTTTATGATCAGTTATTCACTTTAAATGATCACTTTAACTAGTAAGATGGAATTGGCACCTGACAACTTAATGGGATTTGGAGTCCCATGGCAACTTTTTAGCTTTACCCTTAGGGGTGAGTCCAAGGGAGCATGTGCTGAACTATACATCTCCTCCCTCTCTTATTCCCACTATTTTTATTACAGGGATCAATTTTCTTTTTTTTTTCTTTTTTTAGAATTATTTATTTATTTATTTATTTATTTTGATTTGACAGGTAGAGTTATAGATAGTGAGAGAGAGAGAGAGACAGAGAGAATGGTCTTCCTTCTTTTGGTTCACTCCCCAAATGGCTGCTATGGCTGGCGCTGGGTCATCCAAAGCCAGGAGCCAGGTGCTTCCTCCTGGGCTCCCGTGTAGGTGCAGGGACCCAAGCACTTGGGCCATCCTCCACTGCCCTCCTGGGCCACAGCAGAGATCTGGATTGGAAGAGGAGCAACCGGGACTAGAACCAGGTGCCCATATGAGATGTCAGTGCCACAGGTGGAGGATTAACCAAGTGAGCCATGGAGCCAGCCCAAGGGATACATTTTCAATTGGATTTAAATGCCTAAGAATAATTCTGTGATAAGTAGATAGTTCAACCAATGGTATTAAGTAGAAAAAAGAAAATATTTAAAAGAATAAAATAATAAACTTTTCCATGACAGGAAAAAGGCTGATCAAGTCATTGCTTCTCATAGTGTCAATTTCATTTCTACAGGTTTCTTTTTTAGGTGCTTAGCTCATTGTCACATATCATAGAGAACTTATGGTATTTGTCCCTTTGTGACTGTCTTATTTCACTAAGTATGTTTTCCAGATTCATCCATTTTGTTGCAAATGACCAGATTTCATTTTTTTAACCACTGTGTAGTATTCCATAGAGTACATAACCCATAATTTCTTTATGCAGTAGTCCACTGACAGGCATTAAGGTTGATTCTATATCTTAGCTATTGTGAATTGGGCTGCAGTAAACATAAGGGGCAGATAGCCCTTTGTTTACCAATCATTTCCTTTGGCTAAATTCTGAGGAGTGGGATGGCTGGGTCATATGGTAGGAATATGCTCAGATTTCTGAGGTATCTCCAACCTCTCTTCCATAGTAGCTTTACCAGTTTGCATTCTCACCAATAGTGGAGTAGGGTACCTTTTTCCCCACATCCATGTCAGCAATTGTTGCTCTTTGGTTTCTGTATGATATCCATTCTAACTGGGGTGAGGTGAAACTTCATTGTGGTTTTGATTTGTATTTCCCTGATGGCCGGTGATCCTGAATATTTTTCCATGTGTTTGTTGGCCTTTTGGATTTCCTCTTTTGAAAAATGCTGTGAAAGTTCTTGACCCATCTCTTAACTGGGGTTTTGTTTTACTGAGGAGTTTGTTGATCTTTTGTAGATTCTAGTTATTGATCTTTTATCAGTTGCATACTTCGCAAATAATTTCTCCCATTCTGTCAGTTGCCTATTGACTTTTCTGGCTGTTTCTTTCACCATAAAGAAACTTCTCAATTTGAAGCAATCCCATTTGTTAATTTTGAGTTTGAATGCCTGTGCCTCTGGGGTCTTTTCCAAGAATTCTTTGTGCCAATATCTTGAAGGATTCTTCTGATGTTCTCTAATAATTTGATCATGCTGGGTTGTAGATTTAGATCTCTAATCCATGTTGAGTGGATTTTTTGTGTAAGGTGTAAGGTAAGGTAAGGGTCTTGCTTTGTACTTCTGCATTTGGAAATCTAGTTTTCCAAGCACCACTTGTTGAACAGACTGTTCTTGCTCCAGGAAATGGTTTTACCTCTTTGATCAAATATCAGTTGGTTATAGATTTTTTATTTATTTCTGGTGTTTCTATTCTTTTGCACTGGTTTATCCATCTGTTTTTGTACCAGTACCATGCTGTTTTAACTACAACTTCCTTGTAGTATTTCTTGAAATCTGGTATTATTATGCTTCTGGCTTTGATTTTGTTCAATAAGATTCCTTTAGCTATCCAAGGTCTCTGATGCCTCCATATGAATTTCAGCATCATTTTTCTATACCTGAGAAGAATGTCTTTGGTATTTTGATTGGTATCGCATTGAATCTGTAAATTGCTTTTGGAATAATGGACATTTTGATGATATTGATTCTTCCAATCCATGAACATGTCAGATTTTTCCATTTTTTTACATCTTCTATTTCTTTTTTTAATGTTTTGTAATTTTCATCCTAGAGATCTTTGACATCCTTGATTAATTTTTTTTCAAGATACTTGATGTTTTGTAGCTACTGTGAATGGGATTGATCTTAGCTGTTCTTTCTCAGCTATGGAATTGTCTGCATATACAAAGGCTATTGATATTTTGTGTTAATTTTATATCCTGTTACTTTACTAAACTCTTCTATGAGTTCCCATAGTCTCAGTGGAGTTCTTCGGGTCCCCTATATAAAGAATCATGTCATCTGCAAGGAGGGTTAGTTTGTCTTCCCCCTTCTCAATTTGTAACTCGTTGATTTATTTTTCTTCACTGATGACCCTGGCCAAAACTTCTAGGACTATATTGAATAACAATGGTGAAAATGGGCATCCTGTTTGATACCAGATCTTAGTGGGAATGCTTCCAACTTTTCCCCATTCATTATGATGATCACCATGGATTTGTCATAAATTGCCTTGGTTGTGTTGAGAAATGTTCCTTATATACTGAATTTGCTTAGAATTTTCATCATGAAAGGGTGTAATATTTTATGAAATGATTTCTCTGCATCTATTGAGATAATCATAAAAAACACTGTTAGGAATCTGCAGGATACTAGGAAAAAAAAAACAAATATATGGGTTCTAGGAGTTCCTGAAGGCATGGAGAGAGAGAAAGGATTATAAAGCTTTTTTAGTGAAATGATAGCAGGAAACTTCCCTGGTTTGGAGAAAGAAAGGGATATCCAAGTACAGGAAGCACACAGAACTCCCAATAGAAATGACCAGAAAATATCCACACCACAACACATTATAAGCAAATTCAAAACAGTGAAATGTAAAGAGAAAATTCTAAAATGTGCACCAGAGAAATGCCAGATTAATTTCAGAGGATCTCCAATTAGACTCATAGTGGACTTCTCATCAGAAACCCTGTAGGCTAGGAGAGAATGGGGAGATACAGTCTGAATCTTAAGAGAAAAAAAAAAAAAACTGTCATCCAAGAATATTATATGCTGCAAAGTTCTCATCTGTGAATGAAGGTGATATAAAGACCTTTCATAACAAACAGAAATTGCATTTGTCACCACCCATCCAATCCTACAAAATCTGCTTTAGGATGTGTGGCACACAGAAACACAGACATGGTCACCACTATGGAAGAAGGGAAAAGAAGAAAATCTCTTAAAAAGAACGAAGGGAGTTCAAAGTATAAATTCGGGATATTTTTGGAAAAATGGCAGGGCAAAGTTGTTACTTATCAACAGTCACCTTGAATAAATGGCCTCAACTCCCCAGTTAAAAGACACAGCCTGACTGAATGGATTAAAAAGAAAACCCATCTATTTGCTTCCTACAAGAAACACATCTCACTAACAAAGACTGAAAGTGAAATGGTGGAAAAACATATTGCATGTTAAAAAAAAGAGCTGGTATAGCCATCTTAATATTAAACAAAATAGACTTTGACACAAAAAACTGTTAAAAGAGACAAAGAATGGCACTATATAATAAGGGATCAATTCTACAGGAAGATGCAACTATTATAAATGTATATGCAACTAATTACAGGACAAGTAGCTATTTAAAAAATGTAAAGGAATTTAAAGGGAGACTTAGACTCCAATACAATAGTATTGGGGGACTTCAATACTCCAATTTCAGAAATGGACAGAACAATTAAATTGAAAATCAACAAGGAAAGAGCAGATTTGATCGACACTATAGACCAAATGGACCTAACAGATCTATAGAACTTTTTATTCTACAGTTGAAGAATACACATTCTATTTAGCAGTGCATGGAGCTTTGTCTAGAATTGACCACATATTAGGTCATAAAGCAAGTCTCAGCAAATTTAAAAAATATCAAAATCATACCATGAATTTTCTCAGACCACAATGGAATGAAGCAGGAAATAAGCAAATCAGGAATCTTTAGAGCATATGCAAACACATGGAGACTGAAAAATATGCTCCTGAATGAAAAGTGGGTCATACAATAAATCCAAAGAGAAATCAAAAAAATTTCTGGAAACAAATGAAGATGACAACACAACATATCAAAACTTATGGGATACAGCAAAGGCAGTGTTAAGAGGAAAGTTTATAGCAATAGGTGCCTATATCAAGAAATTGGAAAGGCACCAAATAAGTGAGCTATTAATGCATCTCAAGGATCTAGAAAAACTAGAGCAAACAAAACCCAAAACCAGCAGGAGAAAAGAAATAATTAAAACTAGACAAGAAATCTACAAAATTTGATCCCCCCAAAATTCAAAAAATCAGCAAAACAAAGAGCTGGTATTTAAAAAAAAATAAACAAAATTAACACACCATTGACCAAACTAACCAAAAAACGATGAGAGAAGACACAAATCAATAAAATTAGAGATAAAAAAAGGAAGTGCAACAGCAGACACCACAGAAATATAAAGAATCATCTGAAATTATTACAAAGAGTTGTATACCAACAAACTGGGAAACCTAGAAGAAATGGGTTGATGCCTGGACATATACAACCTACCTAAATTGAGCCATGAAGTCATAGAAAACCTAAACAGACCCACAACTAAGACAGAAATTGAATCAGTAATAAAGGCCCTCTCAACAAAGGAAAGTCCAGGACTGGATAGATTCACTGCTGAATTCTACCAGACATTTAAAGAAGAAATAACTCCAATTCTTCTCAAGTTATTCAAGACAATTGAAACAGAGGGAATCCTCCCAAATTCTTTCTACAAAGCCAGCATCACCTTAATTCCAAAATCTGAAAAAAATGCAACAGAGAAAAAGAACTATAGACCAATTTCCCTGATAAACATGGATGCAAAAATCCTCAATAAAAGTCTAGCCAGTTGAATCCATCATCACATCAGGAAGATCATCCAACTAGACCAAGTGGGGTGGTATGCAAAGATGGTTCACCATTCGCAAATCAATCAGTGTGATACATCGCATTAACAAGCTGCTGAGCAATCTTTTCATCATTATCTCTTTTATTTTTATTTTACTGATCAAAATAGGAATATATTGTCTTTCAAATATGCATCATTTTCTTTTAAGTCTTTATGCTATTCAAAAACATCTTTTCCTAAATCTCAAAGTTTTCTCCACCTTTAAACTCATCAGATCCAGTATTTATTCAATAAATTTATAAAAAATTATTTTAGAGGCAGCATGAAAAAGAAAGAGGGTGAGGAAACAGAAAAAGAGCTTCTGTTTGTTGGTTCACTCCTCAAGTGTCTATAATGCCCAAGGGTGAATGGGAGTGAAAGCTGAGAGCCAGGAACTCAACCCAGGTCTTACATAGAAGTGGCAGGCATCTACCAGGTGAGTGATCAATCCTGCCACTCTGGGTGTGCATTGAAGAGAAGCTGGAAACGGGAGCCAGAGTCAAGAATTGAACTCATGTGCCCCATATGAAATGAGGGGTCCTAACAAGCAACATAAATGCTAGGGCAATTACCTGTCCCAAAATGCAGTATTTATTATAGTCTCCAAAATGATTTTCATTTCTTTGATTTTCCAAACTGACAGCAATTACTTCCCTCTCACACATTTTCATTTACTCTCTTCTAACACTGAACATGTTATCTTTCCATTACTGCTTTTATTAATATCTATTATTGCCACATAAATTTAAAATTAACAGAATTATTTAAAACAACAAAAATGAATTATTATCCCTAATTTACAGCAGGTATTCAGGAACGAGTTATCTGACTTTCTCTGAGTCAGAATTTCACAGGAGTTTCTAATCAGGATGCCATCTACATCTGTCATCATCTGAAGACCTGACTGGGACTGGAATATCCACTGCCAAGATAACTCACATGTATGCCTGTTGACAGAAATCCTCTATTCTTTACCACCAGAAATTCTGATCAAGGATACTTCAGTGTCCTGATATATGACATGTTTCATGTAGATCTAATCAGAGAAAGAAAGCTGAGGGAGAGATACTCAGGGTCTTTTTTATCCTAGTCTCAGAGTGGTACACAACCA
Organism: Oryctolagus cuniculus; assembly: GCF_051225735.1. Classification (NCBI taxonomy): domain Eukaryota; kingdom Metazoa; phylum Chordata; class Mammalia; order Lagomorpha; family Leporidae; genus Oryctolagus; species Oryctolagus cuniculus. The sequence continues at coordinate 27,637,116 of NC_142871.1, read as the reverse complement.
TTCTACTCTCAAGCTAGAAATGATTCAACAAGTTAAGCCTATACTAATGGAAAGAAAAATTAGCTCCTATTTGTTGATGGACATTCCAAAGAATTTATGGACACCAGTATTTTCTATGTACACTAGTCTATTGACTTCCAAACATGAATTCTGCTTGCTTTCTGTGTATGCTGCAGGATAGCTTATTGGGATATATGAACATTATATCTATGGACATTGATATATATGTATACATATCAATGTATTTACATATATATATTACAATGTATTTACATATATATATATATATATGTAAAATGTTTTTGTATTGAGCATGTTAGGAGCCAGAATTGTGGCATCCAATAGAGTTCTGCTTAGGGTTTCTGCTTGCTATACAGATTCCTGTTAATGCACCAGGGAATACAGTAGATGATGACAAGAATCTCTACTGCCTATGTGGGAGACACAGATACAGTGCCTAACTCCTAGCTTTGGTTATGCCCAGGCCTGGCAATTGTGGACATTTTGGGGAATGAACCAGAAGGTGGACTTCTCTCTCTATCTCCATCTCTCTCTTATTGTGGCTTTCAGATAAACAATTCTTTAAGGAAATAATTCATAAAAAAGAAGAGAGTTGGAGTGTGGGAGAGAGGTAGGGTAGGATAGGAAGTACCACTGTGTTTCTAAACCTGTATATATGAAATACATGAAACTTGTATAACTTAAATAAAATTCTTAAAAAGTAAATTTTTAGCATAATGAAATATTAAGGTGTGTTTATTAACCTGGATTTTGCTTAGAATATTCAATTTTTTAGTGCAAATAACCAATATACAAAATCTGCCCAACTGGTAATTCTTTTGTAATAGAGTGACAGCTTTTTAGCTGAACACAAAATACATATTAGATCATTTCTATTTATAGGCTAAGGAAAGTGAATGCGTGGAAAAACTGTCAGTGAAGATGTGTGAGGACTGCACTGTTCACTTTCATTTTCTTTTTTTTAAGATTTATTTTATTTATTTGAAAGATAGAGTTACAGAGAGAGGTAGAGACAGAGAAAGAGAGGTCTTCCATCCACTGGTTCACTCCCCCAATGGTTGCAACAGCCCGAGCTGCGTCAATCCAATCTGAAGCCAGGAGCCAGGAGCTTCTTCCTGGTCTCCCACTTGGGTGTGGGGATCAAGGACTTGGGCCATCTTCTGCTGCTCTCCCAGGCCATAGTAGAGAGCTGGATCGGAAGAGGAGCAGCTGGGACTGGAACAGACACCCAAATGGGATGCCAGTGCTTCAGGCCACAGCCTGAACCCGCTGCATCTCAGTGGTGGCCCCTCACTTTCATTTTCAATATATTATCTTAGTTATTACTGGTAGTTCTTTTTCTTTTTAAAATAATTTTAAATATTCTTTTTTTACTTGAAAGGCAGAGTTACAGAGAGAGAAAGAGGGACAGACACAGAGAGAGGAATCTTGCACTGGTTCACTCCCCTAGTAGCTGCTATGGCCGGAGCTGAGCCGATCCGTAGCCAGAAGCCAGGAGCTTCATCCGGTCTCCCATGTGCACACAGAGGCCAAGACTTGGGCCATCTTCCACTGATTTCCCAGGTGCGTTAGCAGGGAGTTGGATCAAACAGAAATGGAGCAGCTGGTCCCTGGGAGTTCTTTATCTGATCATATTTTATAAAATAGTATTTCTGTTAAATATCTTTTTAAAATGTCTCATTTTAAAGGAAAACCTTATGAAGTTCAAGAGAATTAAAATCATGATTCTGCCAACAGTCTTGAATATTTTTAATTGACAAATCATTGAAATGAAAATCATATGCTTCTAAGACTATTCTTTTACTTCTAAAAGAATTAATTTTGATGTCCTTATAAATATGTCAACATATAAGAAAAATATGAGTAAATAGTGATTTCTATTTTCAACATTATTTGAATGTAGACATATTTTTCTTTTACATGTACTCATTTTGAAAATCATCTCTAAATCCCTGACTGAGATGAAAGGACCTAATCTTCTTAAAACATGACTAAAACCCCTTATTATAGTTCCAGATAATTATGACTCTTCCAACTGTAGAGACCAAGTAACATAAAACTCTATTTACCAAAATATTTTTTTTTCTCTTTTCAATATTAAGTTTGAGGCCACATGATATTATATAATCTCTAAACTTCAATTTAGACATTGCCAAAAAATATGGTTAGAAATTCATAACTCACAAATGAGTTTTCCCAACACCATATGTGATAAACAAAGTTTTTCATACTCTGTCAGCTAAACAGTTATCGAAAATGACAGATCACAAAATGCAAATAGAGAAGTATGATTATCTGCAGCGTTTAATTTGAGTATTTTTATAAAATAAAAAGTCATCCTTCAGTTTGTTATCTGACACATAGCAAAATTCATTGTGAAATCAGCCCTCTTCTGAGTAGAGAATTCTTCCATGCCTGAGGATAGTGCAGGGGAAAGAGATCAAAGAAAACCAGAGTAATCATGGGAGCAAACAAAGTCTACAAGAATAATTCCATCACCTTTCCCATGATTCTCCAGCAGAAGAATAAACCTACAGCTTAGAAGATGTGGGTATCATTTGAGAAATAAACCTGGGATGCTGGATCTGCCTGTGAAAACCCATACCCACGAAAGGCACATAAAAGTAGGATTAACCGAAAGGACCAGGGTTTTATTAATTCAACATTTTGCCTGGCATATTATGATCATGGTAGGTAAATTCAACAGTGATTTATCACTTCCATTTTTCTTGTTTTTTTGTTTCTCACTTTCTTAATAATTTTATTCAAGCTATGAAGTCTAATCCAAGTTGGCAATATTAACGGTTGATAGAATTGGACCATAATGGTTTTCCTACACTTTCCTTCAAATGTGACAATTGATAATGATTTCTAAAACAGTAAAAATAGTAGAAAAGTCATGTTGTATCATTTATTTGCATACTTACTTTAGAAATTGTATCTTTTTTCTTTTGAATATTTTATGAGAATTTATTCATATATTACTAATCTAGAAACACTTAATAGAGTTGTGCTTTTGGTGATGCCTTATTAAAATGGCTAGTTTCAAACCTTTGTTTTACCTTAATTTAAATAAAAATATGCCTCCCTAGAATAAAAGAACAATTGTCTTTGGATACCAAAACATATATATTAAATGATGGTTGGATCTTCCAAGCTGAATTCTCAGACAGCAAGAAGAGAAAAATTGATTCAGCCTATAGTGACTAAACCATGCTTCCACACGTAGGTGGAAAAGATGATCTACAGCTGGCCCAAAATGTTGAACTATGCAATGCATCAGAAGAGAATCCTCTGGCTCTTCACATCCTCTTCCATCTCCAAGTCCATTGACATTCACCAGGAGCTTGTGGAAGAGTTGGAAAAATGCAACAGGATTCCTTTTCTAAATGTCCATGTGGACTCTATTGCAGAACTTGTGTGCAAAGGGAGAAGAAGGCCTTCAGTGATCTCTAGAGTTTACTCTAGACTGGAATGGAAATGATGGAATGTTCCAAGTAAGTTGAAGAAGGTATGCGGAAGTCACAAAAGGTTATGAAAGAAATATTGGACATGCTAACTGCTGCTCCCGGAGGTATCTGCGCCATGTTCCAGGAAGAATGTTGTCTCTGGGTCAATCAGACTGGACAAGTACAGACCCAAATTCGTACTTTTCCTGGACAAAGCCAAATAGATCCAGGACCAGGCCAAGTAGGGCTGGGATTTCTGGCCTCACATCTGGTCATGGAAATACTGGGTATTTCCTCTCCTTGCCCCAATAACTTCTGTAATCTTGCTGCTTCTCTTTGGACCATGTGTTTTTAATGCCCTTGTTCGTTTTGTCTCTAACAGACTAAAAGCTGTCAAACTCCAAATGGTCATCAGACAAGGCTTCCAGCCCATTCCACTGGACAACCCGAGCAGCCCTCTGGACCGAGCAGGACAGTCTTTCCAAGGCCACTGTTGCACACCATGAGACAGATAGCAAGAGGAAATACCCAAATCCCCTCGACACCCACATGCCAGCTTTGAAGAAGTTACAGGTCTCACTCTTCATATAAACAGCTCTTGACTCAGAACCCCGTCAGTGTACAGTAAAGTGATGTTACTATTGGCATATTCTTGTTCTACTTCTGAAATCTTCAGGAATATAAATATTACCTTTCTAAAATGAACCTTTATTAACAAATCTATTTGTTTAAAATCCATTTGATTAAACATATTGCATACAAACACTTAACCAAAAATTAAATAGTTTTTTTTTTTCCTTATGGATTAACAAATCACTATCCCTATCTGTTCATGTTGGGCAAGTCTACATTTTGAAAATAGAGTCATTTCTATAGCAAGTAACAACGTTATAACATTAGGAAGGGAGTGGAAGAACAGACAATAGAAGTGATTAACTAAATACACTATTTTTATTTAAAATCTAAGTAATAATTATGATAAAGCCATCCAAAAATACTGAAGTGATTAAAATAAATACAAGATGATGACATATAAAGAAAATATTTTACAATAAATTTTCTATTTACTACTTTCTAACAGTTTATTTATATGATAATAAAGCGGATAAATATTTTCTTAAAAAGGGATACTTTCCCAGTTGTTTCCTCTCTTTTTTTGTCTTTTTGATTGCCAGTGTGCCTTTAAATTTCGAGGCTATGTAGGATTCACTTTCTCTCAAATATACAAATATCAAACACTGGCACTTTATAATTTTGAAATAGCAAGTTCATAGCCAATAAAAATAAAAACAGCAACTCATACAGAATAGAAGCATGAGAAGAGAAGGGATTCTGAGAAAAACAATCTGAGAAATCATAACTCTTGCTAGAATAGTGCTTCGAACACTCACACACATCAAATGGCTGTGGTATCTATCACAAGTGAAGAGCTTCAAGTCAAAATAAATGAACTGATCATTGATACTGTTCGGTGAGGTACTAACATTTTGTCAAACCAATTGCTCTTTTTTTGCCATATCTAAGTGTTTGAGTTCATTTTAAATGGCTAATTTTACCTTTTATTGTGAATTTTGTTTCAAGGTTTTTGTTCAGTCCAACCAAAGCAGAACTATCCCACAAAGAATATCATTCTTCTAGTGCCTGCCTCTTATTTTTCCTGATTCGTTGGAATTTAACATACTTAACCCAAATGCTACAGATATCATTTTCAATTTCTTCTATTTATTTCTTTGCTATGTTTCAAGATTTTTATAATAACAAATATAAGGTTCAATTAGCCTCTACTGTATAAACAATGAAGTTACGAAACAACTGATTGGAAAGCATCTTAAAACTCAAGCAGAAAGACTCCCACCTGATTACTCTTTACTAATACACTTTTATTTGAAGGCAGTTAATTCCATCATCAAGTTTTTCATTATATTGGTTTGAAAGCTGATGTTTTATAATTTCAGCTCTTTTAAAATAACTATTACTGCTTTCCTGGCCTCTTTCCTTAATCTTTTCAAATAACCCCTCTCTGGTAATTTGTGTCTTTCCTCAGTACATAAACATCCTTGATTTCTTCCTTCTCAAAAACAAAACAAAACAAAACAAAACAAACAAAACCTCTCCTTAACTTGGGGTCTTTTCTCTTCACAAGCAAATTGCTTATAGGCCCAGTCATCTCCATTTCACCTTTCTTAACCCTTCCTGTGCTGTCAGGCTCCTGAATATTGCACTGTTGTGCTGTTCAGGAGGGCCCAGTTTAACCCAATCACTGCCCTTTTACCTTTCATGACTTCTTCTCTAATTATGCAGCCATTAATACTTTTTCTCAAGATTCTGGCTATTAACGATCTACTTTTCCATAGTGTTCCTGAGTCAAGAGTCTATCTTTTCAAATCCTCTTTTGTAAAAAGATAAATGACATGTTTAGAAGATTTAAAATGGCAATGTGATGTCTAGAATCCACATTATTAAAAGGGTTTGTAAGCTGAAGATTTTCCTACTAAGGTATCCAGTGAAAGCATTTCATCTAGATGTTTATCCTGAGGAGTTTTTAAAGATATAAAACATATGGAAATATTTAAACTGCTTGTCAAATACAAGTCAACTTGTCTGTGTACTGACATTTTTAAAATATAGCATGGCTTCAATCAGAATAGAAGAGAAGAGGAAAGAAAAGAAAAGGAAAGCCATAAATTTGTCTCTCTCTCTCTCTCTCTCTCTCTCTCTCTCCTTCTCCTTCCAACTCTCCTGTCATTCTCATTCTCTCTCTTTCTTTCTTCTCTGGTCTCTTTTTCTTATCCGGTTTTAGTGGACTTGTTTTATTCATTTATTATGTATTGGTATTATGTATTTTATCATTGATTATGCATTTGGAAACTTTTGTTAATCATCTTTAAAGCAACTATTTTTGCCCCTCATCCTTACTTTTCTTTATGCCATTTAGCAATGACATTGTACACATTATTACTGAAGCTCACTAGTGGAAAGGAATAGAATCAGAGAATGCTAAAGAGAAATCAGCAATTGCTGCTGTAGTTTGGATATGGCTGTCCTTGAAGGGCTCATGTGCTGGAAGCTGAGTTCCCAGGGTAGCAGTGTTCAGGTGGTGGAAGCTCTAAGAGGAGGAGTCCAGTGGATAGCAATGAGTTCAAAGGGACTCCATCCTTATAAATAGGTTAATGCTGTCTCCGGGGAGTGAGTTGAGTCTCCTGCGACTTGATTAGTTCCTGGGACTTCATTAGCTGGATGTTACAAGATAATGAGCCTGAACTCTCCTCTGTCTGCTGCTTCCTTTCTTCCCAGGTGAGCTTGATGGTTCTTGCCGTGGGATACTATCTGCCACTGTCTCACCAGAACCTGGTGCCAGCACGGTGCTGTGGGATCTTCAGAACTGTGAGATAAGTAAGCCTCTTTTCCTCAAGAAGAGCTCAGCCCCAACTATTTTGTTATAGCAACACAAAATGGTCCAATACATCTACCAACCAACTAGGTACGTTAGGTTTATAAGACATTTTTAATTATAAACTTAGGTTGTTATTATCACCTATATTCTGCATTGAATAATCAACTTTTTATTTTAAGAAAATGTCAGGAAATTTAAAAAATATATAATATTAAATTTAATTGTACCCCTTGTAAACTTCTGTAACACCCTGAAATAACAATTTATTTATTTATTTATTTATTTAGGATTATCCGTCATAGGATGCTGTCAAGATATATAACAAGTTATTTAATTATTGGAAACGTGTGTTAGAGATATTTGCAATCCCCAATTTCTTTCATAAAACAGAAAACCAAAGATAAACCTTTTTTAACCCCACATTTTATAATGGCTCAAATTATGTGAAAAAGATAGCAAATATTTCCACACACTTTGTATAGGCAATACACTATGAATATTATCATTACTTATCAAGAATATAATATGAATATTATTATTATATATGATCAATTGATTATGACTTTTCCGACTTCTATGAACACTGTGAAGACAGCATTTAGTTTCTGAGATACACAGAGGTTTGACTCTTGGAACAATTTTAGGTTTTATCTTGGGAAAACAGTCAGACTTTCTTTCCAAATTCTCTATTTCTCCTCTGTTAACCTCTCCCAATAATTAGCAAGCATACAGAAAACCTTCAATAATTTTATGTAGCCTTTCATCTTCTGCTCCCTAATTGTTAGCTTTCAGTTGTTTTAATCGATATTGAAATTTCTTTGAAATGCTACCATCCTGTGCTGTTACTGAGAGAATTCATCAGAGACCTTCCACTAGAATTCCTGTTCTAAAGAGTTGCAAAGACTTGGAGGAATTGAGAACAGTCATGGAAGGAGATGCAGTTTATTAAAATTAAATGTCATTAGGGTCAAGAATAAGCATGAAGTAAAAATGAAGATGGAGTTATCTGGTTTATGCAATCATAATATTTTCTCTTGAATATTAAACATCATATGATGGGTTTATACCAAGGTTACCACAAAGGAACTTAAATGTTATGTTTCAAGAACAGTTTTATATTTATAATAATGGCACAAAATGTTATATCCTAATTGAACTAAAACAGTAACATGTGCTTTTTGATTAGCATTTGATTTTGTTCTTCATCTCATTAAGGGATTTCCACAACTTGTCACCTTTTTCTTCAAAGAGGACATTTTCCATTATCACTATAATCCCGTTGTAAAGAGAAGATTATGTCAAGAAATATAAACACTGAAAGATATAAGAGGATAGCACAACAATTACATAGACCAAGGAAATCACACTTCTAGCAATAATGACTAATGAGATAACTGAGACCAACAGTCTCAGTGAGGACATACAAAAAATCAGTCAAAATATTAAAAGTAAAATCTGAACATGAGCCCTTGGCACAGAGTTAAAAGGCTGCTGGGGATGCCTGCATCCTGTATAGGAGTGCTTGGTTTCAAGTCTTGGCACTACTTCCTACTAATGCACACCCCAGGAGGCTGATGATTCGGGTTCATATCCTTGGCTCTCTGCCAACTACATGGGACACTTGGATTGAGTTCTGGGGTCCTGGCTTTTACCTGGCTCATACCTGGACATTTCGGCATCTGGGAGAGGGAAAATGTCTATGTCTTTCTCGGTGCCTCTGCCTTTCAAGATAAATAAATAAGCAAATAAATGAATAGATCAAAATTAAAAATGGAATTTGTACAAAGGTATAAAAGAGACATTAAGATAGTTAAATTATGATTAACTAAGAGGCACTTGTTTGTCCTGACATGTCCTAATATGAATGAAAAAATATCAGAATGAGTTTGTAAAGATATGTCCAACGTACACACACACACACACACACGCACATATGTACTAAAATAATTTCTTATTAGGAATATATATAGAATTTATACAAAGCAATTAGAAGATGGCAATCAATTTTAAAAATGAAAAACAAATTAAACATGGGCATAGGATTTGACAGAAATTTCAACAATTCTTTCAGTCCTCTCAGTTTCAATTACGAAGACAGTTACCACTACAGTCTATAGCAATGTTTTTTTTGTTGTTTTTTTGGTTTTTTTTTTTTTTGACAGGCAGAGTGGACAGTGAGAGAGAGAGAGAGACAGAGAGAAAGGTCTTCCTTTTGCCGTTGGTTCACCCTCCAATGGCCGCTGCGGCTGCTGTGCTGCGGCCAGCGCACCACGCTGATCTGAAGCCAGGAGCCAGGTACTTATCCTGGTCTCCCATGGGGTGCAAGGCCCATGTACTTGGGCCATCCTCCACTGCACTCCCTGGCCACAGCAGAGAGCTGGCCTGGAAGAGGGGCAACCGGGACAGAATCCGGCGCCCCGACCGGGACTAGAACCCGGTGTGCCGGTGCCACAAGGCAGAGGATTAGCCTAGTGAGCCACGGCGCCGGCCTTACAGCAATGTTTTTAAACCAAGAGTCCGCTAATACCAAGGTACGTGAGGATATAGAGCACCTGGGTCTTCTGGGGTCCATTAGAGTATAAGAACTGTTAGTGCAGCTTTGAAAAGCTGCCTGCTGTCTACCATGAAACTTGCATGGAATATTCACAATCTGGTAATTTCATCTAGCATCTATCTGAATAGATATATACACATATAAATGTAGATATATGTGTATGTGTATTAATAGCTATAGCACAAATGTATGCATTTGTGCACTGAAAAATATGCACACTAATATGTTTTATTTATTTTTTTAAGATTTATTTATTTTACTTGAAAGATTTGCACAGAGAGAGGAGAGGCAGAGAGGGAGAGAGAGAGAGAGAGAAAAGTCTTCCATCCGATGGTTCACTCCACAATTGGCCGCAACGGCCTGAGCTGCGTCGATCTGAAGCCAGGAGCCAGGAGCTTCCTCCAGGTCTTCCCATGCGGGTACAAGGGCCCAAGGACTTGGGTGATCTTTTACTACTTTCCCAGGCTATAGCAGAGAGCTGGACAGGAAATGGAGTAGCCAGGTCTCGAACTGGCGCCCATATGGGATGCCGGCACTTCAGGCCAGAGTGTTAACCTGCTGCACCACAGCGCTGGCCCCCATTAATATATTTTAAATGTATATATATATACACACACACACACACACACACACATATGAAAAAAGCTGAATCTATACCAATAGTGGAATACTTGGGAATGAGTTTGTTAAAGAAATTTTAATGTATTTAAAACAGAGAACACTGCAAAAATTCAGATGATATACTGCTATTTACAATAAGATATGTGACTCTAAAAACATAATGCTTAGTGAAACACTCTACATAGGAAAGGACACATGTTGTACAATGACAATTACAAAAGATTAAATTCTACTAACATTAGTTTTGTAGATATTTAACTATTGTATATTCAAGTCTTTTTTGCTAATTTTGAATACTTTTTTAATTCTGCTATGATAAAGTGACTGAACATAGTATTGTATTAAAACATCTGCTAACTTCAAGTGGATTTATGAGGCTAAAATAATTTATAGATTTTGACAAATAAATCATATTGAAATATCTGATTTGTAGAGAAAGCTTTTTAGAGGTCCTAAGCCTTATTGGACTAATATCAGGATTGATTAAGTTTATTAACATTTTCTACTTCAGAATGTAAAAATCAAATAAACTAAGGCTGTGATTTGCCTTTTTGATAATTAACTAAATAAGTTTTACCACATTGGAAAGAAAAATATGCATATTAAATAGTAATTAAAAGCCAAAATAAGTTACTCTTCCTTCCACCCTAAAACCTTCAAAGCCCATGGCCTGTTGAATGATGAGGAAGTCAGTGTTATATCAATTTCCGTATAATTTATCTATATAACCTTGTTTTTAAAATTAGGTAATTTTTTTTTTATTTCTTCCAAAGAAATATCTCTGTTTAGAGACTCTTCTTTTGGATAATTGCTTTAAGTAATTTACATTTTGCAAGGAAATTTATGTTTTAGAAGTCATTTGCATGAAGTTGAACAAATTTATTCTCTTGAAGTTAATTTGATGGCATACAGCTATGTTTTTTCCTCACTTTAATTAATAATTTTTGGACAGTGTTAAGCTTTTACTCTTTTTCCTTGATAGTTATATGTATTTAGCAAATTACTGCTTTATTTTTATTTTTTGAAGAATCAAATTAAATTGCAATTTTTTCCTTAATATAGCTCGCTTTAAATCTATTTTTGTTTATTTTAATAATTTTAACTATATTTGTTATTGATCTATTATTCATTTTCTCAGAAATTTAAAAAATATGTTGTTAAAATATTTTTTGCTATTTTGTTGCATTATCTCTAGAGTTGCCAGTATTTTGAAAATTAAGAAGACTTTGCTTGATAACTCAACTGGGAAAGAGATCTTACAAAAATGAATAACTAATTTGCCATCTATGATAGATATTCTGTAGTGTTGATTCCACATGACACTCAGGGATGCAAATGACTTCATGAATGATTAGCAATGATTAATCCAAAATGAGAAAATTTGCAAAATCACTCATTTCCTGCAATAAAGATTTCTTGTGTGGTTGGTTTTTTGTTTCTGTATTTGAAGAAAAGACTTCTAGGATCTAATACAAGTAGAGGTCTATTTATAAAACTTTCTCAGTAAAGTATAACTTGTTAGTAACTATTTATAGCAAAATACATCTAACATAATTTTAAAACATTTAAATATGACTCCAACTATCAGAAAAACATAATGGCTCTCAGATAACTTCCAATATTAACTTAAAATATATATCTTTTAATTTCTATATTAACATTCCAGAAAAGGAACAAAGCTTAGAAAAAAGATAAATATAAAATAATAGTTATGATTTTCGTATGCTGAATGACTGCTTTTATTTACCCAAGAATCACCTCAGATTTCCAGTATAATTTTTTTTTGATTTTCATGATTCTGCTAATACACTTTAAAATTAATATCTGAATAATTAACTTTTATTGTTTTCATACTTTTAATAAACAAATAAATGTATTATAGTTATTTTTCTTTTTTAAGATTTATTTATTCATTTGAGATGCAGAGTTACAGACAGTCAAAGGTAGAGACAGAGAGATCTTCCATCTGCTGGTTTATTCTCCTAGGGGTCAAAGCAGCTGGAGCTGGGCCAATCTGAAGCCAAGAGCCAGGAACGTCCTCCAGCTCTCCCACGTGGGTGCAGAGGCCCAAGCACTTGGGCCACCTTATACTGATTTCCCAGGCCATAGCAGAGAGCTGGATTGGAAGAGGAGCACCAGGGACACAAACCTGCAGCCATGTTGGATGCTGGCATCCCAGACAAAGGCTTAATCAAATCATCATGGCTCTGCCTCCCTAGAGCTATTTTTTCATCAACCAAATTTCAAAAACAAAACAGGGATCTTTCTTTCTCTCTCTCTTTCTCTTTCTTTCTTTCTTTCTTTCTTTCTTTCTTTCTTTCTTTCTTTCTTTCTTTCTTTCTTTCTTTCTTTCTTTTTCCCTTCCCTTCCCATCCCCTTCCCTTCCCTTCCCATCCCTTCCCTTCCCTTCCCTTCCCTTCCCTTCTCTCTTCTTTTCTTTTCTTTCATGCTGTCTTTATGTCATTCTCACTCTCTTTTCTTTCTCTCTTTCCTTTTCTCCTTCCTTCATTCCACACACTCTCTCTCTTCCCTTTGCTACTTTTTTCCTTCCTTCTAACCTTTCAACCTTCCTCCCTTCCTTCCTTCCATCATTCTCAAGGCAGGGAGACAGAGCCACACAAACACACACACACACACACAGAGAGAGAGAGAGAGAGAGAGAGAGCGAACAAGAGCTCAGAGCAGGACTTGACCAATTATGGGAGTTAGAAACACAACCTAGGTCTCCCAGAGAGATGGCAGAAACTCAATTACTGGATCAAATCAAAAGCCAAAGCTGGATACCAACCCAGCCACAATGGTGTAACTTGTGGGCATATTAATTTCCATGTTAAATGTGTGCCCCCAAATTGGCAATTTTTATTTTAAATTATTGGCCTAGGAGAAAAATTGGAATACTTAGCTGTGTATAAACTTTCCTGAGATGAAGAATTTAGTTCATGTTTACCTTGAATCCAGCCCTATTTTCTGAGTGAGCTGACTTTTATAAAATATGAATTTGGATCTATACCATAAACCTCAGGGTCATTTGTATTAAATATTTGGACTTCATATTTTTAACATAATTCTATTTTTCAAAGATGAGAAAGTGTTTTTTGGCAGCACAAGCAAGGTCTGGAAATGAATTATTTAGAAGGGATGCCAAGCATTTCATAGGTTAGAGCTGTATCCAAATAGGGCAGTCAAAAGAGCTAGGGCTTTCTATTCATTCATCTGTTTGCTTAGGAAAGGATAAAGACTTAGTTCACTTTCACTTATTGTCTTCATTATCAAGGGAATCCAATACTAATAATGATAATAGATATTTTCGTTCAGGAAATTAAGTATTGCATTGGTGGGAAATTGCAAAATTCAGTTTACAATTGAAATTTTGATTTGGCAGGGCTACAAAATCCAGGAGCTAAATGTTAATCATTTGCTTTGAAGTGGTACTGGAATGTATATATTTAATAATAAAATTACTAGTAAGATACAACTATAATTTATTTTTTTTTAATTTTTTAAAAGATTTTATTTATTTATTTGAGGGGCAGAGTCATAGACAGTGAGAGGAAGAGAAAGAGAGAAAGGTCTTCCATCTACCAGTTCACTCCCCAAATGGCCGCAATGGCAGGAGCTGAGCCGATCAAAAGCCAGGAGCCAGGAGCCAGGAGCCAGGAGCCAGGAGCCACGTGGTTGGGCCATCTTCTACTGCTTTCCCAGGCCATAGCTGAGAGGTGAATCAGAAGAGGAGCAGCTGGGAGGGGAACCGCAGTCCATATGGGTGCCGCAGGCAGAGGATTAACTTACTGTGTCACAGAGTTGGCCCCACATCTACGGTTTATAAATCAGGAAATGTTGACATTATTCGAAGAACTTGATTTTGTTTCTGAATAGGTTTCTACATTTATCTTTTTTTTATATATTAAACTTATTTGTATTATTTGAAAGACGGGGGAGTGTGATAGAGAAACCAACGGGGTGGTGGGGAGGCAATCTTGTATCGCCTGGTTCACTTCTCAAATATCCACAACAACCAACATTGTACCAGGCTGAAACTAGGAACCCAGAATTCAATCTCAGTCTCAGAGATAGAGGGCAGAGGGAAAAGCCATGGGCCATCACTGTTGTCACCAAGGGAGCACATGAGCTGGAAGGTGAAATGAATGGCAGAGCTGGTACTTGAACCCAGATGTTCTCATATGGGATATAATCATCCCAGCCAATGGCTTAATTGCTATGTCAGGCTTTAAACTTTAATGTTTGATTGTAATATACAGCTAGATAACCTCATATTTTCTTTCATTACTACATAGGTTGTGTTAGAAAAGACAGTTCAGTCTGTCTGATTCAAAGAGTTTAAACAATTTTTTTTTTTTTTTTGGTAAATGATACAACGTGAAATACTGCTGAGAATTATAGAATAGCAATCAGCTACAAATCAGCTATATATTATTTATCAGCTTTTCAGTTACATTTGAATATTACTGATTATAACATTTAAGCATGTTTAATTATTTATTTTGAAAGGCAGAGAGGAATATAGAGAGATAAAGAAAGATCTACCACTTTCAGGGTCACTCTTCAAATGCCTACAACACCCAGGGCTTGGCCAGGAAGAAGCCAGGAATGGGGAACTCAATCTAAGCTCCCATGTAGGTGGCAGTGACCCAACTGTCATCACCTGTTGCAACTCCAGCTGTGTATTAGATGGAAGCTGGAAGTAGGTTGGAGCCAGGACTTGAAGCTAGGTACTCCAAAGGACATCTTTGGATCACCTTAACCGCCCGACCAAACACCTTCCCCTGATTATGAATATTTATTTCCTATTGATCAGATTTGTTAACACCAATGTAAAATATGTAGAAAGTAGGAAAAAGTCATTGTCTCCTACATATTTACAAATTTAAAATTGCATTGGATTACAAAGATAAGCAAGCACAAAACAACTTGCTAATATGTGATTGTGGCAAATCCATGAATACATGGAAATACCAGTATTAAGTGTTACAGACACAAAAATAACAGACATCATTACGGGCATTAGAAAGAGAAATGGAAATATTTGCTGACTTCATACTCTTCTGGAGTAATTATTTCCAACTGGAGATGAGGTCATTTTTAAAGATTTATTTATTTATTTATTTGAAACTCGGGGTAACAAAAAGAGTGGAGGGGGAATCTTCCATTCACTGGTACACTCCCCAGATGACCACAATGGTCAGGGCTGGGCCAAGGAAAAGCTTCTTCCAGGTCTCTCACAAGGGTAGCAGGGCCCCAAGCACTTGGTCCATCTTCTGCTGCCTTTCTCAGGTACATTAGCAGGAAGATTGATAGGAATTAGAGCGGCCAGGACATGAACTGGAGCCCATATGGGATGCCAGCATTGCAGGCAGCATCTTTGTCTGCTATGCCACAATTCAAGCCCCAGATGAAGTAATTTTTTTTAGCAATAAGTGAAATAATAAAATATTTTCTAAAGTCTCCATGGAAAAATAGGTATTTGAGCAGGATCTTGAAGTTTACACATAATTTTTTCTGCTATCAGGTTACTTGGTTCTAGTACTTAGCCTGTCACTTAGATCCTTTACTATCCCCTACAAAAACAATATTTAAGAGCTACTATTTAGGAGTCAAAAGGCTTCCATGGCCTTGGCAGCTCATGTCAAGAGTTCCAGTGATCACTGACGTGATACATAATAGCGTTAATTGTTAAACGAACAACAGCAGTCACGGTGCGCTTAGTTCCCATGCAGGACTCCTGTCCTCAATGAGCTGTACTTTGAGAATTAACTGTAAAACTTATTCTCAGTTTTTAAGTTTTGTTTGTATGTGTGCAACTTCTTGAAATCTTTACTTAGTATAGAGCTTTTCTTCTGTGTATGAAGTTAATTGAAAACAAATGTTCATGGAGAATGGGACTGGGAATGGGAGACGGAGGAGGAGGTAGGGTGGGAATGGTGGTGGGAGGTGGGTATGGTGAGAAGAATCTCTATATTCATAAAGTTGTACTTATGAAATTTATACTCAATAAATAAAGGTTTTATAATAAAAGAGAGCTACTATTTAGTGAAAACTTACTACATACCACGAACAATTCAAAGCCTATTTCATACACTAATTTAATTATTTCTTATAAATCCTTATTAAATAAATGTAATTGTTGTCTAGCATATTACAGCTAAGAAACTGGGTTGAATTAAAGCACCTCAATCAGTGCTATTAAATAAATGTATATTTTTCATAAAGTTTTCTTTTTCCTTAGATGTCAAATGCATTTATTAATAATGAGGCTCTCTGATGAATATGAGTATTCACTTCTATATGACTTTTAATGGTCGTTTAAAAATATTAATGCTGATATTGAATTAGTACGAGGAGACAACTTGCCAAAAGCACTTTGGGAACTTGTGCTATTCAAGCTAAGAAAGGGGATGTGGATGGTATCAGTAAGTCAATGGGAATTCACTGAATAATATTTTTAAAACATACAGTTGAAGCTTGAGTAGATTCACATATCTGTGGTTTACTAAATGAAAGGAAGAAAAAGAAAGAATTCAAAACAGTAAGAGGTATTTATTGCCTTTTTACAGAAATTATAATTATAAACTATCATAAAAACAAACAGAGAAAATGAAGTTGTAAAATATTGGTGCCCCTGGCATGAAGGAAGAGAAGATGTTGGATAGAAAACAAGAAAGGAGGTATCTTTTTGACCCAAATCATCACACACAGAGAGACACACACACACAAACACTTAAAGAAATAGCATTAGGGCATTCAAATCAAGTTAAGGAAATGTATTGTACTTTGAATGGAGAGTACATTACAGTTTTATTATTAAAGTTCAATTTTTTTTTTTAAATTTTTGACAGGCAGAGTGGACAGTGAGAGAGAGAGAGACAGAGAGAAAGGTCTTCCTTTGCCGTTGGTTCACCCTCCAATGGCCACCGCTGCAGCCGGCGCACCGCGCTGATCCGATGGCAGGAGCCAGGATCCAGGTGCTTTTCCTGGTCTCCCATGGGGTGCAGGGCCCAAGCACCTGGGCCATCCTCCACTGCACTCCCTGGCCATAGCAGAGAGCTGGCCTGGAAGAGGGGCAACCGGGACAGAATCTGGTGCCCCAACCGGGTCTAGAACCCAGTGTGCCGGCGCTGCAAGGTGGAGGATTAGCCTACTGAGCCACGGCACCGGCTTAAAGTTCAATTTTAAATGGCCGGGTATCATTTGCTAAATTTATGATATACAATCTGAGTGAAGGATGAATAGAGAACAATTATAACAGGGAATAATGAATAATAATGTGTGAAGAGGGCCACCATTCATAGTGGTTGTAAGGTGTAAATGACATAGTTCTAAATTTAAAAATAAACATAATTCCTGTGTGTCTACTATATCTGAAGCACTATCCAAACAATTTTCCATGACTTATGCTGTTGAATTATTATGGTCCTATAAGCAATAATTATTTTATTCCTATTTTATTGTTAAAAAATAATATAAGCACAAAGTTTAAAAAATGCGCACAAGGTATCAAGTGCCTACTACTTTGCCTAGATGATGATAGAGACTAAACATAACTGTAATATCTACTTATATTTATATTAAACTATTCTTTCTATTAATGGTAATACATATTTTATAAGTATATATTTTAGGAAGAATATCTGTTTGAAAGTAAATTATTATTATTCATACAATTGAATACACAAGGCCAATAGAATAATTATTAACCAACAGTAGTCTCTAGAGCTTTTTTTGAGTTTGAAAAGATCTAAATGTAATATGAGGGAGGAGGAAGAATTTTGTTGGCAAAGTGATTTTTCTTTGTGGCTAAACCTGTTTTTAAAAATATATTACCAAATCATTATATAACATCAAATGTTTTTCAATAATGACTAAGTATATATGACATTTGTCCCATTCTCTCATTGTCAAAAATGTTTTTATAGTGAATACAAACTAAGCATTGGATATAAATATACTATACTTAATTTCAAAATAACAAGCATTGCTGTAAATAATATTTAAAAATAAGGATTTGATGACTTCCATTGGCCATAACTGAGAAAATGGGTCCAGTTTTATATTGTTGCCACAAGGACTACGAAGCTCCATAATACACATGAGAAAGTGTTTTCAGGTGTTATACAATAATCAGGACAGGACTCTGTGTTTGAGAGAAAGGAAACACTCAAGGCGAGCCCTGTGCACTTTCTCCATTGGTTTCACAGTGATGCAATCCTGCTGTGTTGTGAGAAGGAACACTCCGAAAGCAGGACTCTCAGTGGAATTTGAGAGGCACTGTTCTAGAAGAGTGAGAACTGTACAGAAGGGGAGCTTCAGGGATTTACCTTTGTTCTTGGCCAAGGGCTAAGATTCCCATATGGAGAGCATGAAGACTAAGTCCTGGTAGGAATTGCTTCTGTTGAATTTTGAGCTGAGTAGAGATAGTAGAGGATATACAATTCTGGGAGGCATTCGAATTTGGGAATAGCCAAAGAGATGAGTCCTCTGCAGGAATCATAGATAAAAACCTGGGACCCTAAAAAGCTCACCTGAAAAGTGAGAATCATGTCCATCCCTTAGAGTAAATGCCTCACCTAAACAACTAAAGGTAAAACAGAGTTAGGCTCATTCCAATCATGACTAAACACAAGCTCACAGATGAAAAGCATCTGTCAGTATTGTTAACAGTTTATTGGAATAAAGCTCAATTCTTTAAAGAAAGTAATATAATCCAAAATCTCTAAAAGTCAACATCCAAAACAAAGGATTCCTGTACCTGCAGTGAAACAGGGAGACATGACTACAAAGAAGAGGAGAGAGTGCTAGAAAGGCAATATGAGTCTGGGGGCCAGTGCTGTGGCATAGTAGGCTAAGCCTCCACCTGCAGTGCCAGCATCCCATATGGGCACCCATTCAAGTCCCTGGCCACTCTGCTTCTGACCCAAATCCCTTCTAATGGCCTGGGAAGACAATGGAGGATGTCCCAAGTGCTTGGGCCACTACACCCAAATGGGAGACCTGGAGGAAGCTCCTGGTTCATGGCTTCCAATTCACCCAGCTCTGGCCATTGGGGTCATTTGGGGAGTGAATCAGTGGATGGAAGATTGTATAGATCTCCTATCTCTGTCTCCCTCTGTCTGTAACTGTCTCTTAAATAAATAAATAAATCTTTAATTATTTAAAGCTATATATGGCCATAAAGAATAAATATTTGTGAAACCTCAGTAGAAAAATGGAAAAAAAATGGAAACAAACAACATAGAAAATCTACAATTTAAATCTACAATAGTTAAGGCAAAATATTCACTGGACATCTCTAGGATATTTTTATTTTGATATTGATTATTTGGATCTTGTCTTTTTTATAAAAGATTTATTTATTTATTTGAAAGGCAGAGTTACAGAGAGGCAGACATGGAGTGGGGGGAGGGTGTCTTCCATCACTCCCCAGATGACTACAACGGCTAGAGCTGCACCTATCTGAAGCCGGAGCCAGGAGCCTCCTCCTGGTCTCCCACACAGATGCAGGGCCCCAAGGACTTGCACCATTTTCTACTGCTTTCCTAGGCCACAGCAGAGAGCTAGATTGGAAGTGGAGCAGCCAGGACTTGAACCAGCACCCACATGGGAATCCGGAACTGCAGGCAGTGTCTTTTTGCCAACTATGCCACAGCACCAGTCCCGGATCTTGTCTTTTATAAGAGATTTATTAACCTTCTTGACCTAAAATAAACAGAATTTTATTTTATCAATTTTATTATTTGCCCAGATTTTATTTTATTGATTCACATTCTGATATTCATGATTGCCACACCTCTCCTTCATTGTTTGCTATTTATGGTTTTATAAAGTAGAATGTTGAAAGCATTGATTTAAGACTTTATTTCTATTCCACTATAGCATTAAATGCTATAAATTTCCTCATAAAAACTATTAAATTGCATTCCATAAATGTTGCTATGCTGTGTTCATTTTTGCTCACTTTTCACAATATTTTCTTTGACATATGGGTAATTTAGAAATTCATAATTTAATTGCACATCTTGATAAATATTTCATACATATTTATTTTATTTATTTGTAGTTTTATTATGTAATGCCCAGAAAATGTAGTATCTCAAACATATTGAGCCTCATCTCAAACTTATTGAGACTCAAATATGGCTTATTTTGGTCCACACAACATATGAACTTGAAAACGATGCGCATTTTCTTGTTGTTTGTGTAATATTTTACAATATTAATTAGATTGACTTATTTGACAGTTGTTCAATACTCTTACTCATGGTCTGGATTGATTAATATCAGGTAGGTGACTGGAGAGATGGAGTGAGTTATCTCAAACTATAGTTAGTTAGTTTATTCTATAAAACAGCAAGAAAATTGACAAAAAGTGAACAGAGCCTGGTGGGAAAAGGATCAAGTGATAGTAAACACTAGACCACATATACAAAGAGCGCCCTGCAGAGAAAAAAGGAAGGCAATGTAAAAGAAAAGTTATTTGAATAGACAGTGGCGAAAAATCCCCAGCTTGGTGAAAACACTAATTTACAGATCTGAAATGACCCCTGAAAAGAAAAGATTCTCTCAATGAAGAAGCTACCTTGGAAGAAATTGGAACACATTTTGACAAATTTTGTGGTTCAGTGTATGGCCCCTTTTTGTCTCTATCTACGTGAGCTTGAGTGTGTATACAAAATGTCTAAAGTCTTCATAAGTTTATTTCCTAATATATTTTGTCTACTTGGTCTATAGTTTACCAAAGATTGTCAAAATTCTCAGCTTTGTATGTGGTTTTGTCTTTCTGCTTAAGCCTGGAAGTTTTTCTACATGTATTTTGACATTCTGTCACTAAGTATCTTTCTGTGAAATTTACCATTTTCTTATTAGAAAATGTTCCTGTTTAACTGTGGTAATAATACTCTTAAAGACTATTTGGTCAGAAAAGTATATAATTATTATATAGTATCCTTTTTCTGTTCTCAAGATTTTTCATGCTATGTCTTTTTCTTTTTGCTTTCAACGTCTTTATGTTTAATATTTAAAGTATATTTCTTGTAGGCAGTATCCTGTCTTTTTTTTTTTTTCAAGATTTATTTATGGGCCCGGCACTGTGGTGCAGTAGGTTAATCCTCCGCCTGCAGTGCCGGCATCCCATATGGGTGCCGGATATAATACCAGCTGCTCCTCTTCTGTTCCAGCTCTCTGCTATAGCCTAGGAATATGTGAAGATCTGAAAATTAATAATTCAGTGACAAACATAGAAAAAGAGAAATATATATACACTTCATAAAAGAAAATCTACGGCCTGACATTGTGGTCAGTGAGGAAAGCCACCGCCTGCAACATTAGCATCCCATATGGGCACAGATTCTATGCCTGGCTGCTCTATTTCTGACCCAGTTCCCTGCTAATGGCCTGGGAAATCAATGGATGACCCAAGTCCTTGAGCCCTTGCACCCATGTGGGGGACCTGTGAGAAACTCTTGGCTCCCGACTTTGGCCTGGCATTGCCCCAGCCATTGCGGTCATTTGGGGAGTGAACCAGTAGATGAAAGATATCACTCTCTGTCTCTCTGTGTCTCCCTCTCTCTCTGTAAGGCTGCCTTTCAAATAAATAAATAAATCTTTTAAGAAAAGAAAATCTTTTAAAGAAACAAAATCTATGAATAATGACTATATATTGACACGGGGCTTCACTGACATAACTAATTGAGAATACAATTAATACTATAATTAAATATAACATATTAGAGTGAGAAATATACTAAAACCAAATGCTGGCAATGATGTGAAGCAAATTGAATTATTATAAGTTCCTGGTAAGTTTGTAAAAGTGTATAACCAGTTTATAAATGTTAAGCATTTTTTAAAGTTAAATAATCATCTAATCAGATACTGAGTAATTTCAATCTTTAGAATTTAATCAACAGAAGTAAAATTCATATCTGAGAAAGACAGTTGTCCAACATAATAAAACAGAATTAATATTCTTTAACAGAAGAGTGAATAAACTAAATATTGGTTATTTCTACAGTACACTATTATTTAGAAACATATGGGCGTAAAATATGATACATGCAACACCATGGATAGAAATTTAAAAAAAAAAATTAGGGCTGGTATGATGGCTCAGTAAGTCAAACTGCCACCTATAATGTCAACATCCCATACTGGAGTGCAGATTTGAGTCCTAGCCACTCTACTTCCAATCCACCTTCCTGCTATTGCACATGGGAATACAGCAGAGGATGGCTCAAGAAGTTCGGTCCCTTTTACCCATATGGGAGATCAGTATGGGGTCCCAGGCTCCTGGTTTAAGCCTAGCCCAACTCCAGCTTTTGCAGTCATTTGGGCAATGAACCAGTAAATGGAAGATTGTCTCTCCATCTCTCTGTCACCATACCTTCAAATAGATACAATTAACCCTTTAAAAAAATCTGAAAGAAAAATTATGTTGAGTGACAGATATTAAAACCACAAGTGTAACACAAGACATTATTCTTTTTATACAACCTATATAGTTAATTCATCATGAAAGCAGTCAGATTTATGTTGCCAACACTATTTCTGCAGTAATGTAAAATAGAGATATAAGTAAGTTTCTGATAGGATAGACATGTTCCATAACCTGACTGGGTTGTGGATTATATAAGATTATATGAGTATCAACTTTAATTGAATTTTGCACTTAAGCTGTGAATTTCTCTGTGAAAGCCTTATAAAAATAGAAGAAAGAGAATTTCTAATATAGTGGTTGCAAACATGTAGTGTTCTATACATACAAAAATTTAATAGTCGTAGGACTAAAATAGATTGCCATTTTATTTTCTACCAATATTTTAACACACATGTATACACACAGACATATTCTGAGTAATATTTGTTCTTTCTAGAAAAGTAACTATTTGTTTTAACCCTACATTGTTCATAAATGATAGATTATAAAATAATACATGCTATCACTAATAATTTGATAAAAGTAAAGCTGGTATCTACAAGAAAAAAATTTCTTCTTTAGTCTTGATTTTTCTGAGGAGAAGATCTCAAAAATTAGAAAAAAATTAAAGCTGTGACTATACAGAAAACTGAGGTGATTCCTAGACATTACATCCTGATATTACTCCCTTATCAGCAAGGTAAAGGTTGTTTCTCTTGGCTTAGTCGCATTTTGAAAACCTACTGGGATGCTAATAATGTCTGCTGTCAAGGTCTCACTAAAATCATTACCGATTGTAAGAGAGAAACTAATCATAGTTAATTTGGGCACTAGGCTTCCATTTCCCAAGCGTTCATCCCAATGCATGTAGTCTGCATGCCATATCTTACAAATGCAGAAGACACATGAGGGCTCAGTGGTGTCAGCTGGCAACAAGTCAATGACATCTTTGTTGAAGCTGATGCATGCCATGGTGTACCTGGGTTTGGACAGTGACACCAGACACACAAGCCATTTCTATGACCCACGATACAACCAGGGTCACTTTTGGTCCCCTTGCTCCACGTGTTATCACATACTTATTTTATCTTTGGCATTCCTCCTCCCACTACAGCTATACAAAATAGCTCATGATAGTCCAAGGCACTAAAAATATCACTTTTTGTTAGAATTCTTTGACTCCATTTTTAGACCTTTGAAACTGAAAAGTCAAAAATTTCACTTTTGTAAATCTAAGATTTGTTTGTCACATTCTGTGAAGTAGTGAGCATGAAATATCCTATCTCTCTTATATGAGTAAAGAACCATGTGTACAATAAATTGATTGTGCAAATAGCATCATAAACAAAGCACTAAAACTCAATTAATATGTTGAAATGCTGTAAAAGTTAAGAGTGGGAAATGGAAAGGGAAGAGAAAGAAGGGTTGGAGTGAGATTTGGAGGTAGGGAACTATCACTATGTTCCTGAAGTTGTATTTATGAAATACATGAAATTCTATTACAATGAGGTCTCACCTCACCCCAGTTAGAATGGCTCTCATAAAGAAATCAACAAACAACAAATGCTGGCAAGGATGTAGGGAAAAGGTACCCTAATCCGCTTTTGGTGGGAGTGTCTGGCTCAGCCACTGTGGAAGGCCAAATGGGCGTACATCAGAAATCTGAATATAGACCTGCCATATGACCCAGACATCCTACTCTTGGGAATTTACCCCTCCCCAAAATGAAATCATCATATGAAACAGTCATCTGTACCCCATGTTCAGCATGGCTCATTTCACAATAGCTAACATATGGAATCAACTCAGATGTCCATAAACTGAAGACTGTAAAAAGAAATTATGAAGACTGTAAAAAGAAAATATATATATATACACACATATATACATATGCACATATATATGGTGTGCATATATATATATATATATGTACTATGGAGTATTTCTCAGCCGTGAAAAAAATGAAATCCTATATTATGCAACAAAAATGGATGCAAGTGGAAACCATTACGCTTAGTGAAATAAGCCAGTCTCAAAAAAAACAAACAAACAAACAAAAAAAAAAAAACCAGATATCATGTTTTCCAAGTTTAAGGGTAACTAATAGAGTACCTAAAATGTAATGTAGGAAGTGAAAAGGACATTGCGAGAATTGATAATTGTTTGCAACCCTTGTCTCTTCTATTGAGGAACAGTGTTTTCCTTTTTTCCCTTCATACTATTTGTTCAACCCTTGTACTTAGATTACTGTTAACTGTATGATAATTAAGTAAAATGAAAGTAGATCTCTGTGAAATTTAAAAGTGGGAATAAGAGAGGGAGGAGAAAGAAGGGTAGGAGTGTGGGTGGGAGGGAGAGAAATATCACTATGTTCCTAAAGCTGTATATATGAAATATATGAAATTTGTATAATTTAAGTAAAATGTAAAAAAAGAAATTCTATCATATCACTGCTATTATGATATATAAATGTGTACTTCAAACAGTTCATGTAATAAACATAGAAGAAAGGCATTAATGATAATGTGCATTTTTCTATGAACTGCTTGTTTGAAACACCATTGCATTCTTCAAATCAAGTCTGAATTCCTAATTGGAACAGAAGAACACCTGCATGGAGGAACTTCAGTGTACTCCAACAACTGCATTTGTACTTGAAATAGGCAATTCCAGCCTTACTGAGTTTTTCATTTTGAAAATACTCCAGGTGTTGCTCTGCTTTGAACCTTTACACATTCATTCTCCTGCCAGGAATGCTGTCTACTTCTCAGCCATCCTCTAACATAATACATTCCTCCATGATATTGACAGGAAAAAAGAACATTTTTAATCTCATTAATTTATTCTTTATTTATTAAAAATGCACAGAAAGAAACAGACAGGTATCTTATACCCAGTGGTTCACATCCAAAAAGCCTATCAAAGGGCAGGCCCAAGCTGACCCCGGGATCTAGGAACTCATTCTGGTCTCCCACATAGGTTGCAGAGACTTGAGTCATCAACTCCTGCCTCCCAGGATGTGAATTAGCAGGAAGCTGGATGAAAAGTAGAAAATTAAAAAATGTGCTCTTTTATGGGATCGGGTGTGTAAGACACCTCAAGTGGTCAAAAATCTGCCACGGGAAGATAATTTTACTGAAGTAATCCACATTACTTTTGACTGTTATGATTTTCTTCAACCATGCAGGCAGCTCTAATGAAATTTAATTGAAAGAAAAAGTAACTATAAGATGATATGTCAAAAAGGTTGTGTCAAAAAGCATTTATTTTGTGTAAAAAAAATCTTGAAATCCATGTAAAATGAGGCCTTCAATAAGTTCATTGAAATGCATATGATGAAAGCACTCTGCATATATTTCAAAATATATGTACAAAATGAATTTTTTAGCATTGTGTTTACATGAGGCTTTGGAAGTATCTCATATTAGTCTGTTTCCATTACTATAATGAAATACTTGAGGCTGGTTTACCTTATCAGGACAAGAAATTGATATAACTCATTGTACTAGAGGTTCAAGGACCTAAATCTAGTGAGGGTCTTTTGGCCCACAAAGTCTTGAGGCCACACAGGGCATGAAATAGCAAGAGGCTCCACTGTGATGACTTTATTTAATCCTAATCTACTCCCCAAGGCCCCATCTCTGAATGCAATAGATAAAATCTCTACCTCACAATGGAGTTTAAATTTCAACACTTTAATCACTTCAAAAAATAATTTCTATAGCAACATTTCAGTTAATTTGATGTCAATCTGGAGACATTTGAGGTCATGGTAGGATTTTCTTTTTGGTCCAGGATCGATTGGCTTTAAAACTTAAAAAATAGCTTTGACTGCCTATATATTTTAGATTATTGGGTACTTAGGGACTTTCTGAAGCAACTTAGAGAAAAAAACTGTCCTCTTAACTACACACATACACACACACACACACACATAACCCACTGATATTTTCTTCAGGGAAATCAATATATGATACGGGCATATACATCTTTTCTTGACAGTTGGGGTCTCCCACGGCTTGGCAATTGCCTATGGATCTCTGTGCTCTGGCTTCTTGTCGAGACCAGTGCCCACCTCTTGGAAAAGGAGAAACCATAACCCAAGTTATAAGCAGATTTTGTCTCTTAGGACCAGGGCTAAATCTCTCAAGTCATTGCTAAAATCCTGGACACATAAATTTTTGTTCCCTGGAAATTCATTCAGGTAATCTTTTTTTTTGGAAAAAAATGAACTTGGGTTCACAATATTAAAATATTTGGTATGATTTAGTGCCATCACTTGATTTTAAGAGAAATTATATATTCATAGCATTGTATCTGAGAGCTCTGCTGCCGGGTCAATTTTTCAAAATAAATGTAGAAGGTAGTATATATTTGTAATGTAGAGACCACGGGTGCAACTAATTGCCCATACTAAACTATAGGTATTAAAATTCACACACACACACACACACACACACCCACACACACACACACACTTCACTTGAGTGAGTCCTCCGCTGAGATTTTCACATTTTCAGTTAAGAACATATAATATGTTTCAGATCTTTTATAGGATCAGGAGCTTCATAATCTCTGGAGGTAAATGCTGAGGACCAATTTTTGATTTAAAAAGAAATTAGTAGAGCTGTAACACATATTCTTTTTAGGTTTGGAAATTCTCCACTGCATGACATAGTTACATAAAGAAAGAGTGTCATAAATTATTGGGATAATTTCATTCAGAGTTCAGGTTTGTTACACCGAGGCCAACATACTGAATATAATCCTTAGGAAAACAATAGCAATCTGGCCTGTCTTATAAATAGATGGGAAACCGGGTCAGGAGCAATTTCCTAATTCACTCAGCAGTGAAGATAATTACTGTTTTTAATGATAATGTACTACAGGCCAATCTAATTGGTTCATGCCTCATGTTTAAACAGTTCTAACTTAACAAGTGCAAGAACATTATATCTATGTTGCTAGGTCTAAAAGCACAGATACAGAAAATTGACCTTTAAATGATCTCCTGTGCAATTCTGTACTATTTGTTTTGGATTATTGGAAGTCTTGAATATTTTTAGCTAAAGTGTGTACTTATACATTTTCATAGCTTCTCATTTCCTCTGTGTGATGTCCATTAGGATACACTGAATACATTAAGAAAAGCATGGTCTTGAAAAGCACACACCAGAAAATTAAAAGTAGAGGACTGTTTAAATTATGTGAATCAGAAAAATAGAATTAGGGAAAACTTTCAGCTTCTTCAGTTAGATCTCTTTTTTTCAGAACAAATGAATTCCATTTATGTGTTCTCAATCATCTCACAAGTGCTATGTGGCAAAAATACTGTATTTAGTGGCATCAAAAAGTCATGTTTGGAATAGGTTTACTCTTAGATAAAAATAGGTAATCTTTTGAGCTTCTTCATTATACCTGCTATACAAACTTATATCCCTTACGGCATAATTTTGTCGTTTTATCTCATTAGTGCTAGAGTACCAGGATGCTCTGAGAGCAATCTTAAGATCTTACACCCCTACTGAAACACTCATTTATCTAGCTGCTGGGAGTATTGGCAGATAACAGTTTACATCTCATTCCCTTTCATGAAAATTATCCTCAGCTGAAGGAAGTCACTTCATCTAAGGTCATGGTACCTTTCTGAAGCAGAATATATCCCATGACTGATTAATATGCATGAAATTGAACACACAGAAAATTTTCCTCAACTCACGCCAGTATTCTGTGATTATCTCAATTCTAGGTCTCTCTGAATGATAGTCAGAGGTCTTATTTTTATTTTATAATCGCATACATCATATTCAGTATGGTGGCCTACTTCCCAATCCTTCTACTTTAACTTTCAGAGAAGGGTTGACAGTGAGAACACCCTCAAACTAACTGCCCTGCCTGCCCACTTCCTCAGGCAAATGTCTCAACCAGTGTTCTAGATAACCTCACCACTGAGGCTACCCTATCTTGCATCTTACTTGGTTCTCTACATAAACTTTACAGTTCTGTTTTTATATTTTATTCAGCTTTTTTTATGTGGTTTTAATGAAACTGTTGTCTTCAATATGTAATTCTCTTTTTTAAAGATCTATTTATTTGCTTGAAAGACAGAGTTACAGAGAGGCAGAGGCTGAGAGAGAGGAGAGAGAGGGGGGGAGAGAGAGAGGGAGTGAGAAAGAGAGAGAGAGAAAGGTCTTCTATCTCCCGGTTTACTCCCCAGATGACTGTAATGGCCGGAGCTACATCATTCCAAAGCCAGGAGCCAGGAGCTTCTTCCAGGTCTCCCACACGGGTACTGGGGCCGAAGGACTTGCACCATCTCCTACTGCTTTCCCAGGCCATAGCAGAGAGCTGGATTGGAAGAAGAAACATTGGGATGACATCCCATATGGGATGTCAGCACTGCAGGTAGTGGCTTTACCTGCTGCATCACAGTGCCGGCCCCTTTAATATGTATTTCTTATCTAATGTTCATAGCATTGATTTGCACAAAAAATATTAACTCATTGTTCAACAGAACATAAAATATAAATTCTAACATTCATATATTTGAATTTATGTAAGTCAATCTTCCCAAAGATATTTAGAAAAATACAAATTGTAGTTTATATTCTCAAGAAACTATTATGTCTTAGTTTCCAGAACTTTAATTTAGCTATTTTCCTAGAAAGTCTTAACATTGAAATTACACTGAATGGGATGTCAGCATTGCAGGCCACCCCTTAATCCACTATGCCACCACGTGGGCCCTGATAAAGGTTTTAGTGGCAGGGGCCAGTGTGCACATGCTCAAGGTGCTGCTTGCAGTGCCAATGTCCTCTGTCAGGGCGCCATGGAGTCCAGCCTCTTCCACTTCTCATCCAGGTTCCAGCTAACCTGCGGGGGAAGGCGATGGAAGATGCCCCAACTATTTGGGTCCCCCCACCAATTTGGGAGATCAAGATGGAGTTCCTGCCTTCTGGCTTTCAGCTGGCTCAGATCTGACTGTTGTGGTCATTAGGTGAAGGAACCAGCGGGTGGAAAATCCCCCCCCCCGCCTCTTACTCTGCCTCTGTCTCCGTCTGTTTCTCTGGCTTTCAGTAACTCTGCCTTTCAAATAAATAAATAAATAAATCATAAATAAATAAGATTTAACAGCAACAGTTCTCAATGTTTTGGGGGAAATGATTCTAATGGATTTCTGTAATTTCTAAATCATTATTCAAAGCAGCAAAATAAAGTACCTGGATGAAATGAAATTTGCTCTTCTCTGTGTTTTATTTGCTGGCTTTGAGTCAACTATTTACTATCAATTTTTAAAATGAAATGGAAGTAAAAGAATTCTAAGGTCATCCTTACTCTAAATTTATATGTTTTAAGTACTTTAATCAGAGAAAACCAAGTCAATTTTTATGTATCATGATATGAATTGGGAACATTTTACAGAGTTTTAGAAGTTACTGGAGAGTCTATTTTTGAACAACTTAATAATTCAAGAAACACTTTCTGACCACCATGTTCCAGGTTTTGAAAATAGATGAATTAATGTACTCTCTGTTCACATGCAAGCTCAAATTAAGAAGAATAAAGGAGAGGATAAGACTCATTAAAATTTTGAGCTGTGAACACATAATCTTGGTGATTTTCCTGCTGGTAATAAACATTGTCATATAATATTTGTACTAATCCTCATAAGGAAAAAAATATTAATTTCCTTGAACCGAATAAAATGTTTCAATGTAACTACCTGAAAGTGCCTTTCTATTTTTCCTAGTTCCAATCACCATTTTTTTTTTTTTTTTAGAAACTCTTCCCTAGCTAGTTGACCTAATTCAGGTATTTTATCTCCTGCTGGAGGACGGAGCCTGTACTGCAGTCTCTTTCTAGCTCCTCCCATGTTGCATTCCTTGATCTCAGCGGCAGTGTAGGGATACACATGTGATTCCACTCAAACATAACCCATGTGAAAATTACTTACGTGACCAGGAAGAGCTATTTTCTTTCTTCACCATTTAACCTGAGGGTATTCAAGACTGATTGGCGGGCGCTGCAGCTCCCTAGGCTAATCCTCTGCCTGCGGCGCTGGCATAGGTCGGGGCGCTGGATTCTGTCCCGGTTGCCCCTCTTCCAGTCCTGCTCTCTGCTATGGCCCGAGAGTGCAGTGGAGGACGGCCCAGGTCCTTGGGGCCTGCACCCGCATGGGAGACCAAGAGGAAGCACCCGGCTCCTGGCTTCAGATCTGCGCAGCGCACCAGGCATAATGGCCACTTTGGGGGTGAACCAACGGAAAAAGGAAGACCTTTCTCTCTTTCTCTCTGTCTCTCTCTCACTGTCTAACTCTGCCTGTCCAAAAAAAAAAAAAAAAAAAAAAAAAAAGACTGATTGGCTCCAAGCCACTTTGCCACCGTAAGCAAAATGTATAGAGACAAATCATGGTCCAAGGGAGATCAGTGCTGGGATAAAATTTGAAGAAAATTTGTTCTGATATCATCAGAATCCCTGTATCTATGCAAGCCTGAACCTAGAGTAATCACTGGACTACACTGCTATGTCTCTTTCTTTATCAAAATAAGGTATATTCGATTAATTTACAGGTATCATATTGATTTCCAGAAAATTATATGAAATAATGACTGCAAAACATTGAGTGTGAAAGATTTATTTTCTCATTTCCACAATGTATTTAAAAAGTAAAAATTTTCTTAGTGGTTTAAGACTCATGTGTCTCCCATTGGGATACCTGGGTTCAATTGTTTTTTCCCAGCTCTAGTCCCATGTCTGCCCCATCCCTGGAAATTGTGGACATCTGGGGGATGAAATATAATACAAGAGCTTGCTCACTCTCTCTCTCCTTCTATCTTCCTCCCTCCCTCTCTCTTTGCCTCTCTCCCTTCTTTCTTCCCTTAATCTCTTTTCTTTTTTCTTTTCCCTCTCCTGCCTCACACTTTTCTCCTCTCCCTTCCCCTCTCTGCTTTTCAATTAAAAAAAAATGCATAGCATATGATAAGCACTCAGGAAAGAACACATAGTATATGGATCTGTCTCACTTCTCTATAAACTGATGATTGCCAGATTGTTGTTTCTGCTTATATTTGTGTTCATATATAGGAGAGGAGAGCAGAGTTGAAACAGTAAGGATGGTTGGGACTTTGAGGTACAGTGAAAGCACTGATGTGAAAAAAACTCAAGCTTCTTTTCTCCCCATTTATCTCAAAATTATGCAGAAATATAACTTAGAGTTCTTCCTATAATGTAGTTGACAACTACATCTTCCTAAATCTGTGGATTTTATCCAAATTTCATTGGTTGTTATTTGAAATTCTATTGATGAGTAAAAAATTTTGTCAGACCTAAAACATGCACTCTAAGATATTACATGCCCAAGCCATACACATATTACAGCATTTTTGGAAAATAATCTAATTAATTATATTTATATAAATATATATATAATTTTAGTCCATAGATTATACCATCCAAGTAACTTTGAACAAAAAAGAGACTTAAAATTTGCACAAAAGAATCAAAATGACCTGCTGGAATTATTCATGAATATTTTCAACACCAAACGCAAATGATATAATATTTCCAATGTGATAAAAGTTACTGTGACATAAGAAATAAAAATAACATTTTCTTCTTTAACAAGTGATAATGTAAATTAATTTTAAAATTAACTATAGGAACCTGGCCTAATAATCTTTGAGCATAATCATTGCACTAGGAAATGGGTGTTAGGAAAGATAAAAGAAATATGCATAGGCACACCCACTGGGAATATTCTTATGAATAGGTGATCAAAAGCAATAAATGGCAGGTGTCTGGCGTAGTGGTTAGGGTGCTGCTTGGAATGCCCATCCCATCTCAGTGTGTGTGTGTTTGAGCCCAGCTCTGCCTCCCATGATAGGTTGTTACTGATATGCACCCTGCAGATGGTGGCTACCCTGCAGGCAGCATATGGTGGCTCAGGTCCATGTGTTGTGGGACACTTGAGTTGACGTTCAGGCTCCTGGCTTCAGGGTGGCCAATTGCAACATTTACAGGCATTTACAGAGTGCACCAGCTGTTGGAAGACATCTCTCTCTCTCTCTCTTTCCCTCTCCCCTTCCCTCTTTCTCTCATTCTCTCTCTGTCTCTGTCTCTGTCTCTCTCTCTGTGTGTGTCTCTGTAACTGTGACTTTTAAATAAACAAAAATTTTAAAAATAACAAAATAATGAAAAACACCACTAGAGCTAGAATATTGGGAAAACAATACTGCTTAGAAAAGCTATTAATCATTAAACATATGTAAAGAACACATATTCAAATAAAGATAGATGTTAATAATTTATAGTAAAATAACAAGATAACAAAAATAAGACTGAACATATAAACTAACAAATACATAAAGCAATCCTCAAAAGTGAAAAAGAGTTGTTTTTCACATCTTAAAAAATGTGTTAAAGCAACCATGTTATTCACACTGGATATACTTGAAAATGCCACAGAAATAATGAATATAAAATATATTGAAAATAATGCAATAAAATATAGTGAAAATAAATATTCAATAATATATTGAAAATAAAAATATATTGAAAATAAAAATATATTGAAAATATTTAAAATACAGACAAGGTATTAGAATATCTATATTCTAAAAGGATGCTTTTTGTAATTTTCATTTATCTATTTATTTGACAGGTAAAGAGATGGAGACACACACATACACATACCCACCCTCAGAGGGAGAGGGAACCAGAGACCTCCCATCTGCTAGTTCACACCCCAAATGCCCTCAGTGGTGAGGACTGGGCAAGGGCTACAGCAGGAAGCTATGAACACAATTTGGGTCTCCCACAGGGTAGCAGGAATGCAATTACTTGAGCCATCACTGCTGCCTCCTAGGGGCTGAACTGGCAGGAAATTACAGTTAGGACCCACACCAAATATGACTCTTAGGTGGTATTTTGATATGGGACATGTGCACCTTAATATCTAGATTAGATATTTGTCCCAGAGGTAAGTTTTAATTAAACTAATTGACTAAAATATGAACACAATTTACCATGGATTGTTTTTTAAATGCCACATCAGAACATAGCCACAAGGACAATGGGCAAATAAGGTATCACTGCACAATCAAGTATTAAAGTTGAACAATAAGGAACATTGATAAGAAGAAGATCTGAACCAATGTCTTTTAAAAATAGTTATTTATTTATTTATTTATTTATAAATCAAAATAACAGAGAAGGAGGAGAAACTGAAAGAGATTTTCTGTCAGCTGACTCACTCCTCAGATGCCTGCCACATTTAGGCCTGGGCCAGACTGAAGCCAGGAACCAGGAGCTTCATCTGGGTCTTCCATGTGGGTGGCAGGAGATCAAACACTTGGGTCATCTTCTTCTGCCTTTCCCAGGCCATTAGCAGAGAACTGAATTAAAAATGAAACAACCGGCCGGCGCCGCGGCTCACTAGGCTAATCCTCCGCCTAGCGGCGCCGGCACACCGGGTTCTAGTCCCGGTCGGAGCGCCGGATTCTGTCCCGGTTGCCCCTCTTCCAGGCCAGCCCTCTGCTGTGGCCAGGGAGTGCAGTGGAGGATGGCCCAGGTGCTTGGGCCCTGCACCCCATGGGAGACCAGGAGAAGCACCTGGCTCCTGGCTCCTGCCACCGGATCGGCGCGGTGCGCCGGCCGCAGCGCGCCGGCCGCGGCGGCCATTGGAGGGTGAACCAACGGCAAAGGAAGACCTTTCTCTCTGTCTCTCTCTCTCACTGTCCACTCTGCCTGTCAAAAAAAAAAAAAAAAAAAGAAAAAAAAATGAAACAACCAGCACATGAACCCATGCCTATACGGGATGCCTGTGTCACAGGCAGTGGCTTTGGCTAAGCCGTAACCCCAGTCCCTGAACCAATATCATTGAGTCTTAATAGATCAATAACTGAAACCATGCTTAATTCCTCAGTAAACAAGCATATTTATAAAGTAAAAAAAAAAACAAGTATAGGAAAATATACTTTATAAAATATTTAGGGTAATATTGAAAATAATTACTATTGTTAATTTTTATAATGTTTATTAATGCTTAGAGAATTGGTTCTTCTGGTTGAAAATTATAGATAAAATCATAGTACATTTTTGAAAATATTTGACTATAAATGAGGAAAAATATTTTAAACATTTTATATTAGTTTCTGTATGAACCATAAGTTTCCCAAATTCTACCTCCAATGATAATCAAATTCTGTGTCTTGTCATAAATGACTCCATTCTTTATTTTTTTAATTTATTTATTTGCTTGAAAGGTGGAGTTACAGAGAGGCAGAGGCAGAGAGAGAGAGAGAGAGAGATAGAGAGAGAGAGAGAGGTCTTCCATCCACTGGTTCATTCCCCAGGTGGAGTAGCCAGGATTTGAACCAGTGGCCATATGGGATGCCAGCACCATAGGCAGCAGGTTTACCTGCTATGCCACAGCGCTGACCCCTCTTTATTTTATTTTTAGGTTAAGTGGAATATATTTTGAATTATTAGTAACTCATAAAATGAACTAAGCTTCTCATAAAAGATTTAAATCAAGGCTATTGCTAAAGAGTTATATTGCTGGATTTTAATAAGAGACTTTTTTTTAAAAAAATAAGAGACTTGTTGTCTTGTTCTTTTTAAAGAAACAATGTGTCACACATAGTTCAGAAATATAAAATCTTAGGCACAGTTAACCTAGAAGCTGCAGATATACAACTTGCCTACAGAAATGTGCAAACTCCATCTTTACTTTGTCATGATTCCCAGATCAGGTGCAGTTCTAGGAATCCACTGTGACATTGCACAATCCTAAAATCTGCATTGCTGGCTTTTTAATATTTCTTCACCCTGTGCCTGGGAATCAAATGGGAAACTTGAGGAGCAGGACGTACTGCTGAACTCCATTAGGAAAATAGTTGACTGACTACCAGAGCGGCATAAT
Source organism: Oryctolagus cuniculus (assembly GCF_051225735.1). Lineage (NCBI taxonomy): Eukaryota > Metazoa > Chordata > Mammalia > Lagomorpha > Leporidae > Oryctolagus > Oryctolagus cuniculus. Next base: position 27,601,728 of record NC_142871.1, on the reverse strand, counting down.
CCTAGGACATCTTTACCTTCCCTGTCTCAGAAGATTTTCTTCATGCTGGGTGTAGTTCCTTAACTGCATCCATTAAAGACTAAGGTATTTGACTTTAATGCTTTCTGTCTTTAGAATCTCCATAATTAGCCACATCCTGGTATTTAAAATCAGTTTGACAATTATTTCACTGAATTTTTTTCTTACATGACAGATGACTTCCTGGACTATGGTTTATACAACCAAAAAGAAAAAATACTGTTTACACAGAGAAAATTAGACCTGAGTGCATATATATAATAACAAAAGATAATCAAGAATCTATTTGGGACATGAAGGAAGGAAGATCCAAAAGGAAGTAAATTCAGGCAGAGTAATAAGGTGGGTGGTGTATTAATTCTATCATGTTAAGTACCAAGTCCTCCACCGCTCTTGATTCATTGTCTTCTTGTTAATAATAATAGTAATAACAATAATAAGAATATATTGAAATCCTTATGCTTGGGATTGCAGGATATCCAATTCCTGCTCACCACATCTTCAGAAATATTTATAGATTCCAAGATTTTTTATGTCATTTGTTGCTATGAGCTATCACCAAGTGCTTGCATTTTGATGATATATAAACCAACTTATAACAGTTTCTCAGTTTTGTAATTGATTGCTCTATTTGTCCTAAAACATGGAAACACATATTTACACATATTTTTTAAAGAAGAGGTGACAGGAGTTTTAAAGTTTTTGAAAAATTTCTACAAACCTGGTAAATTTACCTTTCCTGTAAACTCCTAGAATTGTATGCAAAACAAAAATTGCAAAGTTATTTCTAAGACATACTGTTTTTTGCAGTGACAGTGACAGACAGGGACTATAACGAGATTAATTTAAGAGATTTAATATCCTCAAGTCCAAGGAATATGTCTTTTCCGTGTGACTCCAAAGATTTTGTAATGCATACATACGAGGCAAATATCACTAATCAACAAATAATATCATTGCTCTTAAATTCAATAAGTTATGTCCCATAGCCTGGAATTACTTTCCAGTCATCTTCTACCTGGTACTTGCTTCTCCTCAAATCTAAATATTTTTTATTACTTTTTCTTTCTATTAGTTCCCAGATTCCAGACACCATTCTGCTGTTCTTCATTCCTGTGACATTTCCATGTGTCTATCTAGTATCACTTACCTTCTGCCAAAGAAATTGTTTCTATTTTAGTGCCAGTCATCCAGAGATGAATTATCCTGGTTGTAGTTGTGAAAAAGTATTTATTTTACCTTTGCTTATAAAAAATAAGTTTGCTTGGTAGAGAATTCTAGTAATGCAACAGTTATTCTGTAATTCTTTAGTGATACAATGCTACAATATTCATCTTTCAAATTTCCTGTAGAAAATTTAGTCCTCCATTGAAAACCCAGCTCGTACTGGTTGTAGTATATTCGTGTACATTTTAGGAGTGTTTCTCATACCAGGGATGCACCAACATTCTAATAAATGTTAGTTAAAGTTATTGTTGAATTATCTTTAAGCAGCATCGGCAGAGATCTATCTTTCCATTGTTTCTGCTGTTGTGACTTCCCAGGAGAGCTGCTAATTGCAGATCATGAGTTATGACACTCCTGGCACTGGCCCTCTTTCGATCAGCCCTGCCTTTTTCTGTAAAGTTATTGAGCTCTTCCTTTGCCTCTGATGTTGTCTTAACAGCAGGTTTTTGTTTTCTGTTACTCTGTAAGTCCGCAATGTTTGTTTCAAACACTTAATATTTTTGACATTTTTCCAACTGCTCCTTCTTGTTCTCTTCATTTACTTCAACATCACTTATAAAGCAGATGCAAGTTTGCCTGACTTGGCTGCATAAGATTGGCCAGGTTAATGAAGCAAATGTTTACACTCAGTTTTCAAAGCTGACTTTCCAGTTGCTTAAAATATTCTCTATAATTTCTTCCCCTTAAAATATTCCAAGCAGATTCTGGAAAATGTCTTGTTTTTTCTTCCATGAACTCTGGTAATGGATTCAGTATCTTTCCACCAATAGAACATTTGATTGAAAAATCTTACCCTCAACAGCTAGCTGGGGAAAATAACAGTTTTCTAAGCTAATGCATTCTTGGTGATCATTATGGAGAGATACACACAGGAAAGTTGTACCATACACACTCAATTTCTTCCATTACTAACATCTATTGTAGTTTGATATATTTGTTAGAAATGCCAGGTGATACCAATATAACATTATTAGTCCTCTTGCATATTTTGTTGAGATTTCCTTAATTTTTATTTGGTGATTATTTTTCTCTTCCAGGATCCAAACTTTATGTGACATTACATTTTGTCATTCTGTCTCCTTAGCTTCTCTTGACTTTGACAGTTTCTCAATTTTTCCTTGCTTTTAACATTTTTGACTTATTTTGGCATAACTGGTCAGGTATTTTGTGTAATATCGTTTAGTTGGAATTTGCTTTCTCTTTTTCTCATGATTTACATTGCTTGGTTTAGGAGAGCATTGTATGTTTCATTTGAAACATTTCTGTTTAATGGATTCCAATTCTGTGGTTAAATTCATCTTCTTGATTACTCTTTTTTCTCCAATAATTTATTTATTTATTTGAAAGGCAAAGCAACAAAGAGAGGGAGAGACAGAGAGAATTCCTATCAACTGGTGCACTCTCCAAATGATCCCAACAGCCAGGACTGAGCCAGGCTAAAACTAGAAGGCAGGAATACCATCCATAGCTTCTAAATTGGTGGCAGGGGCTCAAACACCTTGGCCATCATCTGCTGCCTTCATAGGTGCATTAACTGGGAGCTTGATCAGAAGCAGAGCAGCTAGGACTCAAATAGGCACTTGGATATCAGATGTCATCCTGGAAAGAACAGGTTAATCATCTGTTTTTCCACAATACTGGCCCCTATACTTCTTTCTTGATCATATTAATAAAGGCTACTTAAATGTCTATGGATGACAGTGTCATCATCTAGGGAGAATTTGCCCTCTCATCTGGAAGGAAGATGCATAGATTGGCGGCATATCACCTTAATTCATTCAGGCATGGAGCTGATGAACAGAGGCTGCTTTGCAGCCTTTGCAAGGCCTAGTCCACATTTGATTCCCCTGCCTAGAAAACAGCCCAATAAAGAAGCCAACTTGGGGCCGGCGCCGTGGCTCACTTGGGTAATCCTCCGCCTGCAGCGCTGGCATCCATATGGGCGCCGGTTCTAGTCCCAGCTTTTCCACTTCCAATCCAGCTCTCTGCTGTGGCCTGGGAAAGCAGTAGAAGATGGCTCAAGTCCTTGGGCCCCTGCACCCAGGTGGGAGACTGGGAAGAAGCACCTGGCTCCTGGCGCAGCTCCATCAAAGCGGCCATTTGCGGAGTGAACCAACGGACAGGACAGAAGACTTTTCTCTCTGTCTCTCCCTCTCACTGTCTATAACTCTAGCTCTCAAATGAATAAATAAAATGTCAAAAAGAAAAAGAAAGAAAGAAACCAGCTGAGACTCTGGAGTGTCTGTGAGCCTCACATCCTTCTCAAGCCCCAAACTCACCTTTTTTTTTTTTTTTTTTTTTTTTTCTTTTTTTCTTTTTAGCACTGTGCTACTAGAAGCTTTTTTCTGCACTTTATTTCTGGTTTCTTTTTGTCCTTCCTTTTGCAATTCAAGTCCTCAGCATATGTCTTAAGAGGAAATTGGAAGTTTCTGGATTTATTTCTTGTTCTAGTCTCACCAAGATCTTGGCTGCCTCCCAGTCCTGGCTACTTTGGTAGGCACAGCTCCATTTTTGTCTCTCCATCCTCATGAGATTGCCAAAACTTGTGCTGGCTTCTTTTCCATTAGCAGAGGCCATCCATCGTGGCCCTTGGCTCAGATTTTTGCCAAAAACTAAGAAGTGCTTAAGAATGGAATCAGCTTCAGATTTCTCTCTTTGGGGAATCTTGGCCCCTAGAGTCTTGTTTACTTCAATGGTTTTCTATTAATTAAAAAAAAGTTTTTTTTATTTAATTTCTTTTATTTTCTGGATGTTATAAAGAACATTGGTCTAGTGCAAGTTACATCAGAAGTTTAGAATTCCATTTGTTTCATGTAAATAAAACATGGTATTTAATTTTCACTTTTTAATATAAATGTGAATATGGAAAAGCAACAATAAGAAGAGATACTTTCAGTTTGAATACAAACGTTATACCTATAAAAGTGGTGAGCTATACTTGTGAATTAAGAATGCATTGCACCAAAATAGAAACCAAATACAAATAATTTGAACAAATAAGGATGAATGAATGACCATAAGAGAATGCACTATTGATATAATTAGTTTCACCAGGAATACAACTCAAAATCAATTCAATTTTGAAAGAAAAGTAATATTTCATATGGTTACATTTATTCATCAGCATTAATCTGGGGAACATACACATTGATATAATAGCTTAAAAATGTATTTCAAAATGTTTGTATTTTGATTTTGTAATCTAGCTGCTTATATAATCAAAGCATTTTCTTGGAATATGGTTGGAATAATGAGTGAATTTAAGAGGAGATCCACATAGATGATCAGCATATAAAATCAACAAAGTTTCCAAAATAAAAGCAGTGAAAATTAGACAATAAAAGAAAAGAGAGACTGATATCAAAATGAAGAAAAATAAGAATTAAAAGTATATGTGATTTATGTTTTTCTAAAAATGAACATAAAAAGGAAGGGGGAAATAATAAAATACCCATCTTCATCATTTGAATCACAGATTCAAAGTAATTTATTTGAAAAATCTCTGTCTTGAAAATGTTTTAAATGGTGCTTCAACTAGAAAGATAAAAATATATGGTGATACATAATAATGTTTAAAAGATAAACAGGTATGAGACAGGACCTTGCAAATACCAATGCATATTATAATGTTAAAATAATCAAAAATTGTCCAGCGCCGCTGCTCAAATATACCAATGCATATTATAATGTTAAAATAATCAAAAATTGTCCGGCGCCGCTTATCACTAGGCTAATCCTCCACCTGTGGTGCTGGCACCCCGGAGTTCTAGTCCCGGTAGGGGTGCCGGATTCTGTCCCGGTCGCCCCTCTTCCAGGCCAGCTCTCTGCTGTGGCCTGGGAGTGCAGTGGAGGATGGCCCAAGTGCTTGGGTCCTGCTCCTGCATGGGAGACCAGGAGAAGCACCTGGCTCCCGGCTTCGGATTAGCACGGTGCACTGGCCACAGCGCGCTGGCAGCAGCAGCCTTTGGAGGGTGAACCAATGGAAAAGGAAAACCTTTCTCTCTGTCTCTCTCTCTCTCTCACGGTCCACTCTGCCTGTCAAAAAAAAAAAAAAAAAAATCAAAAACCATGTTGTATCAGTATAGAAATAGAAAAAGAAAGAATAGTTGAAAAGGATAGTATCATTTTTCTATAAAATGTCAACCACATTTTAAGGAGAAAGTGTAATTATTCAATATATACTGCTAAAATATCTGACCAAAATATTTGGCCATAAGAATTGACCATTCATTTGCTAAAATAATAAATTTATTCCTAAAAGTAAAATCAAAATGATACAAATTCTAAAAGATAATATAGATTTTAAAAACATTGGTATGTCACTCTTCCAGTTAGCCTTGTGAACTTCCCCCCCCCCGGGGGTCGTTCCCTCTAGTCTCCTCTCTCCGCTTGCCTGCCGGTGTCTCAGGCTATTGAGGTTCGGCTCACCTCGCGTTCCAGCGCTGGTGTGTTGAGTCTGCCGCTGATGTCCCGAACTGTGGGCTCCCACGCTCTCCACACAGGTCCGCTGTGAGTCACGCGTTCCGGAAGAGTTTCTTCTACTGTTTCCTCCCCTACTCTTCCTTGAACCTGCAGTATCTCCACTTTTATTAAACTATCTCTCCCCAGACTATCAGTGTGCTCCCTTCCTATTCCGCCATCTCTCTGCGAGTGAGATCCCAGTGGAAAGAACAGGTCATCAAAGAAGCAGGTACCTTTCTCTGAAGGGAGGAGAGAACCTCCACTTTGACTATGACCTTGTCTAAACAAGATAAGAGTCGGAGAACTCAGAGGGCTTCCATAGCCTTGGAAACTCATGACTGGAGCATAGGGAGATTACTGAGGCCATAGACAGGAGTGTCAATTGGTAAAGTCAACAACAGGAGTCACTGTGCACTTACTCCTCATGTAGGATCTCTATCCTTAATGTGCTGTACATTGAGATTTAATGCTATAACGAGTACTCAAACAATATATTTCACCTTGTGTTTCTATGGGGGTGCAAACTGTTGAAATCCTTACTTAATGCATACTAAACTGATCCTCTGTAAAAAAAAAAAAAAAAAAAAAAAAAAAAAGAAATTATCAATTCCCAACTTGACTCTCACTGGGATTAAACATGACAATAGGTCTGCTCTGATTTCATCATCATTTAAAAAATCATCTATTATTTTTCACTTTATGTTTTTGTGTGGGAGCAAACTGTTGAAATCCATACTTAATGTATACTAAGCTGATATTCTGTATAATAAGATAATCGAAAATGAATCTTGATGTGAATGGAAGGGGAGAGGGAGTGGGAAAGGGGAGGGTTGTGGGTGGGAGGGACGGTATGGGGGGGAAGCCATTGTAATCCATAAGTCGTACTTTGGAAAATTATATGCATTAAATAAAAGTTTAAAAAATAAATAAATAAATAAATAAAAGTATGTAACATGTAAAGGAAAATGAACAAAGACTAAACAACTCAATGAAATTTTAGAGTGAACACAGATTAAGAAACAATGCTGCGATTAAACATGACAATAGGTCTGATCTGATTTCATCATCATTTTAAAAAAATCATCTATTATTTTTCACTTAATGTTTCTGTGTGAGATCAAACTGTTGAAATCCTTACTTAATGTATACTAAGCTGATCTTCTGTATATTAAGATAATCAAAAATGGAGCCGGCGCCGTGGCTCAATAGGCTAATCCTCCACCTTGCGGCGCCGGCACACCGGGTTCTAGTCCCGGTTGGGGCGCCGGATTCTGTCCCGGTTGCCCCTCTTCCAGGCCAGCTCTCTGCTATGGCCAGGGAGTGCAGTGGAGGATGGCCCAGGTGCTTGGGCCCTGCACCCCATGGGAGACCAGGAAAAGCACCTGGCTCCTGGCTCCTGCCAGGATCAGCGCGGTGCGCCGGCTGCAGCGGCGGCCATTGGAGGGTGAACCAACGGCAAAGGAAGACCTTTCTCTCTCTGTCTCTCTCTCTCACTGTCCACTCTGCCTGTCAAAAAAAAAAAAAAAAAAAAAAGATAATCAAAAATGAATCTTGATGTGAATGGAAGGGGAGAGGGAGTGGGAAAGGGGAGGGTTGTGGGTGGGAGGGACGGTATGGGGGGGGAAGCCATTGTAACACATGAGTCGTACTTTGGAAATTTATATTCATTAAATAAAAGATAAAAAAAAAACAAAGGCAAAAAAAAAAAGAAAAAAAAACATTGTTATGAAGAGATGAAGGAAAATATGTAATATCAAAAAATTCAGAAATATTAAGCCAATATTTCATTAAAAACTTCTAAATGAATATGTTACAAAAATATTACATATGTTGTGGGGCGCACAGATTAAAAACACAGCAAGACTTTTGAGGTCAAATTAGGAATCTTTATTAGCCAGCTGGTGACAAACAAGTCCGGAGAAGACAGCCCTGAGTTGCAGTGGAGGGACTTTTAAAGGCAAAATCTACTTTGTATCAGACATTTAATTATGCATGTGCAAGCAGGAGCAGGCATACAGAAGTGAGAAGCAGTTAACCAATCAGCCAGTTTTTTGTAACTTTATTGAAAAATGTAATGATTCAATTATTCAAGTGTTCCCCGTCAGGGATGAGCATGGTGTAACTCACCTGTGTTATGTGTGGCTGCAGCCAGGAGAAGACAGGAGAAACCACAGTCTGGTGCCCTTGGCCATTATCAAGCATGTAGGGATACAGAAGCTAGAAATGGGCCAGTTACAAACTAACATTTACTTTTATGAATAACAGAGCTTGTTTTAAAACAACCAAGCCAAATAATCTATTGTTTATAAGCATCCAGGTGTGCTATACTATATAGACAGTTTAAACTTTTGACTCAACTTGTCACACATGTATTAACACAGAAATGTCTTTAAGGGAAAAATGTGCTTATCAGCATAATATATGAATATGTGATCATGGTAAAAGATTATCAAGTGAGCATTACAAATTTGGTTCATAATTTGCTGTCATATGTTAGATCTATACATTAGGATGGAAATTTCAAACCAAATCTGTCTTGAATTGTTTATCACTATTTGCCCAGGTCTTAGAATTATGTTGATTAAGAAAATGGTAACTTTTCAATAAAAAATATTGAGTTCATGAATAAACAATGCAGAAAATACGAATAACATAATGAAAAAATAGCCTAATTTTAAATAGGATTTCAAATAAAGTCATAGTTCTGATTTCTCTTTTTACTTCTTTGTGTATGAGAAAGATAGACATTTTTCAAGTCTACTAGAACTGATATTTCCTTGTCCTTTCTTTCTTCTCTTCATTTTTTCAAAGTGTATTTATTTATTTTAGAGACAGTTAGATCCATCTATCTATATCAATTTATTATCTTATATATTTGTCTATCCATTGAAATAGTTCCCATCTATTGATTCTCTCTCTAAATAATCATAACAGCAAAGAGCCAAAGTTTGGCCAAAGTTGAAGCCAGAACCCAGGAACAAAATTCAGGCTACCCACAAGTGTGACAAGAATCCAACTCTTGGGCTTGCTGTTGCAGTGCGGTGGTTTAAGCCATTGCCTGCAGTGCCTGCGTCCCATATGAGCGCCAATTCTAGTATTCTAGTCTTGGCTGTTCCACTTCCCATCCAGCTCCTTGCTAATATTCTGGGACGTTAGTGGATGATGGCCCAAGCATTTGGATCCATGCCACCCACATTGGATACATAGGTCACCCAGATGGTGTCCTAGGCTCTTGGTTTCAGCCTGGCCTACCCCTAATCAGTGCAACCATTTGGAAAGTGAACCATCAAATCTAAGTTCTCTGTTTATCTCTGTCTCTGTCTCTCTGTGTGTGTACGGGTGTGTGTGTGTGTGTTTGTGTGCATGTGCATGTCTCCTATGTCTGTATCTCTGCCTTTCATATAAACAAATAAAATGTAAGAAAAGAGCTCAACTCTATAGCCATAATTGCTTCCACTGATGTTCTGCATTAGCAATAAGCTGGAACACGGGGCCAGGGGTGGGCATTGATTCCAGGTACTCAGATATGGGAGTCAGGTCTCTCAATTCCTAGGCTAAATGCTCACTCCTACTTATTTAATATTTTCAAGACTTTTTTCAGTCTTTGAAAGTTACTTTAATAATATTTCTTTTTTACTTATTTATTTTTATGAATTTGCTTGTTTTCATTAGTGGGAGAGAAATATTTTTATAGCATGCTTCCTAGCCAAAGTTGAATGAGTACTTGTTCATTTTTAACTAATGCAATTTCCAGTAAGTCTTTGAAGTTAGGTCTAGGTTTGTAACTTGTTCCTGTCACTTAATAATTTATAATATAGTATACTTTACTTAATTTCACAGTCTCGGCTTCCTGATAATAATAGCTATATAAAACATAGTGTGAGAATTAGCTAAAATGGCATATGTAAAGTGTCTAGGCTGGTGTCTGCCGTGTAGGATTACAATTGGTAATCATATTAATCAAAATTGCTTCTCATGATTAGTCCTCCTTGATAATAATGTTTATATATTTCTTAATATATCTTATAGAGTATAATGTGATTGACTGTATCAATTTGTTTAGTGAAGACTAGGACTATCTTGGACCAGATACTGTCATTCATTCACTATATTGTCCCTTGAAACAGTCAGTAAACATCTTTTCATGTAGTCTGCACTTAACATGTATCTGCTGAATTTATTTAAGTCTAAAATAATCTGAATAGTAAATCATCAATTTTGTGAAGAAATAAGTTAAATCAATTCAACGTAGAGAATAAATTATTTTATTTTACTATTCTTTTTGAGTTGTACTATGTGAGTTCATATAATTATCATGCATTGAAATACATTATTAGCATTGAAATAATGCTCCTTTTAAAAGCTGTATTCCCTCTGTTTAGTTACAAATGTCACCACTTTAGTTTGCAAAAGGGAAATTTCAAATTTTGAGAATAACAGGATCTTCCGTTACCAGAAAAAATTGTCTTCCTATAAGTATCCTTATAATATTTAATTTACATTCAGGTTACTGTTTGAAGGAAAGAGTAAAAATGAAAAGAGAGGAACTCTAAATTTAATGGAATAACACACAGAATTACCAAGAGTTTTATGCTTTTATAAAATAAATACAATATATATAAGTGTATATGTTTATACATATTTAAATAAATATGCTTATATATATGTTTACTTAAAGGATAGATAGCTGTAGACCTATAGACATGAATACATAGTAACAGATATTTTTCAATGTTGACATGTCCCTTAACCCCCAATCATTGCTGTTAGTGCTTTGCTACAAATCTGAACACCCATGAATATTGGTAACTCCACAACATTTCATAATACTTTTTTCTTATTTGTCATAAAAAAAAAAATCTGATATGCTGTCATTTGTCTAACAAACGGTCATAGTTAACTCTGTGGCAGCAAAGCAAATTGATAGAACCTTCAGATTCTAATTAGTTGTTTTAAAATCTAATTTAATGTAGTGACAAAAGTGAAGAAAAATCTATGTGGAACTAAGACTCAGTCAATCTATTTTGCTTGTCAGTTAATATGTAGAGCACTCTGATAAATGTAACTCTTTGAAATTCTCCCAGCTTGATTCAGTGCTATTTACAGCTATTTATTTACAGCTCTGGAACACTGTTTTCTCTTCTCACATATGATTGATCGTCAGTGCCATAAAGGTTCCACCTTTATTCTACCTAAAATGTACCCTGCAGTTATCTCTGATGAGTGAACCTGATTCTATTCTGCCAGGATTGTCAGTAATAAATGATGGGCTAAAGTGGATGTCCTCTTAAGAGGAGAAAACAACAAAACAAAACACAAACACAAATAATGAAAAGAAAAGGCCAATGAGTCTTGAGTGGATTCCATTAACAATGATCGTAAATGCTTATACAAAGGGAAAATATTGTTACGTAAGAAACTATTAAAATGTCAAAAATCTGCTCTGCTATTTAAATATTCTTTAATTTTTAAGTGTGGTACTAGTGAGCAGAGCTGCAGTAGATTGGATTAAGCTTCTTTATTGATTCCCCAAGAGTTGTTGGTGTGCTGCCCATTTAAACACATTATCAGATACTTAAAGAGTAATTTATAATGCTTTTAGAACGTTTGCTTCATTTAAAACAGTTAATAACATCATTCAAATGAGAGAGGGTGTCAGGACTCAATAAATGAAAATGCTAGATGCAGACATAATGTCCATTAGAACAGAAGCCAAACAGATTTTTGTAACATATTGAATAAAATGTTTTCAAATATAAAATACTTTAATAATGGAACAGCATTCTAAACTGCAATTGTAGAGTCAATTAACTAATTATGGTGAAGAACATGCAGACATGATGGCAATATACCAGAAAACAGCCTTGGAACTTTAAGGTTAGATGAATCTGTAAGTGTTTGAAGAGGTATTCTGTTTATCACAATTTTCTTATTTGAATAGTCGTATTTTACAAAAATATACAGGTTTCTATAAAAATGCCTTACCAGCCATGCTTTCTATTCAATATTTTACAAAATGTAAGGTCTGTGCAGAATTTCAATGCAGGCTTTTAAAAGGAAGAATTATTTATTTAACATATATAACTTATTCCAATACAAGTATCAATGTTAGGCCTTAACAAAATTTGCCCTGCCTCCTCCTACTAACAGGTTAAACTTGCATTATATGAAAATAAAAACTAGGATACATTTTATTTAGGAGTCTTATTTTGTGTCCACATTAAATTGGTCAAATAATCTGGTTGATCATTAAGTTGATGGGCTCAACCAGTCCAAATATGCTCCCATCTAGTTCCACTAAAGAGTTTGATATTTAAAGGGAGTAGTGAATGCTAATTGTTAAATATTACATTAATGTTTTGCCATTTATTTCCTGAAGTGAGTATTTTCTAGACATAAGCTAAGCACTACTCACTTGAAATAAATAATTAGATTAGGATTAAAGCCAGCTATCATAGATTACAGTTTTCCACCTAATAAGTAACACATAATGCTGAAATATCAACTTATCATATTATTATTCAAAAACAAAAGAAGCAATTTCTATTAAGTTTGATTTGTAGATTAATGAAACTTTTCTATTTGTATTCACTTAGCTTTCAAACTAATTTTCCAATCAGTTAAACACTCTAATTTTAAGGCTATTAGAATAAATTACATATGTCATAGCCTTCTATGTGATTATTTACACCAGTGATATTTTAGTTCTATAAAATATTCCAAATATCTTGAATAGAAAATGCTAAATAATACCACACCTGGAAAGAACTCTATTTGTACAAATTTTCTTCTTCCGCAATGATACAAATGAGAATATTCCCAGGTTACTTCTATACTTCCCACGTATATTATATAGTCTTTCTTATAATCCACTACAGCTGACATGACTAAATTAGGATTTATTCTACTTATTTAGTCATAATTGTATCTCAGCTTGCATTTGGAATACACCTGAAGCTAGTGAATGGCTAGCTTGAATGTTCTTATATAACATACTAATGCAATGTTCTTTGTAAGTATATAAAAACATTAGCACATTGCTTTCAACTGAACTCAAGTGTTATTTTGATTTTGTCAGTTACCCACTAATGCTCTTATTTCCAGAACCAAGAGACAGTCCAATATAACTCACTGCATTTTTCTCATCATGTGTTCTTTATCTTGTCTTGCCTTTCACTTCCAATTTCTCTACTTTTAATGGCAAAACAGTGCTGAGAAGTATTGCTCAGATGTTTGCAGAATGCTCCAGAATAAAAGCTTGTCTAATGTTTTTATTATGTTTAGACTTAGATTAGTAACGGGTTTTGAGAGGAAGTCCGTGAAAGTTAGTTGTCATTCTCAGCGTATTTTACCAGGGAACACATGATGTCAACATGACTTTTCATTAGCGATGTAACTGCTGAGTTGGTTAATACTGTGTTTGTCAGTTTTCTGAACTACAATAGTATCTGTGTTGTGTTTTTCACCCTTCTACATTCTTCCTCACACCTAGGGAAAGACTTAGAGTTCAACTCTTGGAGGGTAGAGAATAGATAGATAGGTAGATAGATATGGATAGACAGATTCTTCTCTAAGAAATATTTGTCTCATTTATTTATTTGATCAATAATTTATTTACAACAATATGGACTCATGTATATTTATTCCAAATATCAGGGTATAAATTATCTACTTTTTCTTCCTTGTAATTTATCTGATCTTGCTTGGCAATTGTATCTTTGTGAACATCATAAAAGAATATTTTAAAAATATTCTCATAATTTATTATTAAATTGTGGGATAGTCTCTAAAATCTTTGAGATACTGAAAATTCCTACTTTCTTCAAGATAATGTTTGTTTCCCCACATCAACCACTGTTATCACCTTAATAATAACAACTATTTTTATTAGCGGCTGCAGTAAAGTAATATGCATAATCTATGGATCCTAAATTAGATCTTATTTTATTGTTTTATCAGAAATTGTTCATATTTCCCTACATTATTTAATATATTGCTAGTGAACAAAGAACACCAAGATAACACTATTTTTGCTACTTTATGTACCTTAAATATGTTCTTCTATGTTTCTTCACTTTTTGGATAAGAAGTTAGCAGTAGTTCTGACCTTTTTCCTCATTGTTTTTAAAATTTTTTGTTTACTCTAGACTTCATAATTTTGTGATGTGATCAGGTATAATTTAATTTGTGCATATTATTTTTGAGTTACTCTGAGATTCATGAATTTATAAAGTGTTGTCTTTTATTAATTTTGGAAAATAATCAGCCATTATTTCTTCAAAGTTTCTTGTGCCACATGCATTTTAACTTTTGGGATTTAAATTATTCATGTGATAGACAATTTGATATTGTCCGATAACTATCAGATCATTTGCCAATTGTTGTTATTTGTTTTGTTTTTCTTCCCCTTTTTTTTTTTCTACATTTCAGTTTGGGTAATCCTCACTGTACTATCTATAATTGCTTATCTCTGTTTTATCTATTTATAGCTTCTAAGTAGCTTATCACAAATTCTTTATCTAGAATATCTATTTCTACTATTTACATTATCCATATGCATTGTGTGCATGAGTATTTGCAGTCCCTTTGAAGAATCCTTCTCTAATTCTGCATGCAGTTCACCGCTAACACCTTTTACATATTATGATAATTATTGCATAGTCAATGCTCAGTCATTCCAGTACCTAGATAATCTCTGTGTCCGGTTCTATCAACTGATTTTTCTCTTATTAATGAGTATTTTTTTGCCACTTGTTTTTCTGAAATTTTGACTCAATGGTGAAGACTGTGTGCAAAGAAAGAGGTAAGTGGGATTCATGACCAGAATTTAATTTATGTACTTTTCCTTCACGCTGTTACTCTGGGGCATTGAGTCACTTGAGTAAGGAATTGATCTGGTTTGGGTTTTAATGTTGCTGGAATTACAACTATAACACAGACCTACTTAATATCTCTACAAACCTGGGCAGCTGCTACCTGAAACTGCTGCACGAGGACTTGGGATGTAGAGGATGTTCTCTCCATGCTTATACACCTCGTCTGTCAGATTATTCTTATTTGTGTTAGTGGACACAAGGAGTCAGTTTTCTTGGAGTGTCACCAAACAACCAATCTCGAGTACGAGTTGCAAAACAGAAAGCTTTATCTACTTGAGATAAGTCAAGGAGACAGACTTAGTCATAGATCCCTAAAGGCAACACGTCCCTAAGAAGTCCTTTGCCAGGATTTTTAGAGCAATAAGTTTGGGCAAGTGTCTAGGATGTGAAAAGAGGAAGCAAAAGAGCCCATCTACTTAAATAAGGAGGTAAAAAAGGGAAAGTGGGAGGGTTCTGTATGCTTAAGCAGAATACATCTCCACCCATTGTGTGTTGATGCGGTAATCTTGTAATTAACAAAATAAATCAAAAGTATGTTACTGTAAAAATTAGAGGAAAAAAGAAGGAAGGAGGAAGGGGGCTTGACGGAGGTTGAGCTGGAGAGAGAGGGGGAGGGAGGGAAGTAGGTTATCTTCTTAGAATTCTATCTATGTTCATAATGAAATTTGTTTTATATTAATAAAAATGAAATAAAAAACAAAGTGACCTAACTGAGAGAGAGAGAGAGAAAGAGAGAGAGAGAGCCAAAGAGAGAGAGAGAGAGAAACTCTGGCCTAAATTTCTATTGAAACTTTCCTTGTCATAGTGACCTGGCCCCCTCTGAGTACTACTTTGTAAGGTAAACCTTCCTGGAAATTCTCTGAAAATCAATCTCCAGCAAGTGAACTGGTTCTCTCTCTTGCTATATCCTACACATATTTTTTTTTTTACATTTGTTAGAAAGTCTTGTGGACAGGGGAGGATGTTATCTGAATTGTAGGGTTGTTGTTAACAAAATATGAAGTAGGGGCTGGCGCTGTGGCATAACCAGTTAAAGCCACCTCCCGCTATATTATGAGCATCCCATATGGGACTCTGTTAAGTCCTAGCTGCTCCACTTTGAATCCAGGTTCATGTCAAGGCTCCTGGAAGGGCAACGAAGGATGGTAGGAGTGCCTGGGCTCCGGCATCCTACAGGTAGTTCTGAAAGGAACACTGGCTCCTGACTTCATCTGGCCCAGCCTTGGCTGTTGCAGACATTTGGGGAGTGAGCCAGCAGGTGGAAGATCTCTCTCTCTCTCTCTCTCTGTGTGTGTGTGTGTGTGTATCTCCCCTCTCTATAACTTTGCCTCTCAAATAAATAAAATCTTTTAAAAAATCATCAGATGAATTCAAACAATAGACACAGAGATATTTCTTTCTTTCTTTTTTTTTTTTTTTTTTTTTTTTTTTTTTTTTTTGACAGGCAGAGTGGACAGTGAGAGAGAGACAGAGAGAAAGGTCTTCCTTTGCCGTTGGTTCACCCTCCACTGGCTGCCACGGCCAGCGCACCGCGCTGATCCGATGGCAGGAGCCAGGTGCTTCTCCTGGTCTCCCATGGGGTGCAGGGCCCAAGCACTTGGGCCATCCTCCACTGCCTTCCCGGGCCACAGCAGAGAGCTGGCCTGAAGAGGGGCAACTGGGACAGAATCCGGCGCCCCGACCGGGACTAGAACCCGGTGTGCCGGCGCCGCAAAGCAGAGGATTAGCCTAGTGAGCCGCGGCGCCGGCCGATATTTCTTTATTTTTAAAGATTTATTTTTATTTATTTTAAAGGCAGAGTTACAGAGAGAGGTACAGCCCCAGAGAAGGGAAGGAAAAGGCCTTCCTTCTGCTGGTTCATTCTGCAAATGACCCCAGTGGCCAGAGCTGAGCTAATCGGAAGGCAGAAGCCAGGAGCTTCTTCCAGGTCTCCCACGTGGGTGCAGATCCAAGGAATTGATCCAACTTCTACTGCTTTCCCAGGCCATAACAGAGCTGGATCAGAAGAGGAGCAGCCGGGCCTGGGACTGGCGCCCACATGGGTTGCCGGCACTGCAAGTGGCAGCTTTATCTGCTATGCCACAGTGTTGGCCCCACAAGAATATTCATAGTACAGTATTTCTTCCATCGATGGCTAAAGTCATAGTAAAGTCTAAAGTCATAGTGTTGACAAGTTTGTGCTCCCTCTGAAGGCTCTTTGAATAATATCTCTTAACATCAGTTATTGCAGTCTTCGGCACTTCACATCACATCAACCTCTGCTTCCTTCACATGGTTGTCTCTCTGTATGCTTCTATTTCTTTGTCTTGTCTTCTAATAAAGATATCAGTCATATGTAATAGGTCTGCCCTGATGACTTCCTTTCAAAAGGATTACATCTGCAAACCTCTATCTCCAAATAAGGTCACATTCACAGTGGTATTGGAGGGAAGAAGGTAGGAGCTCCACAGGTCTTTTCAGGGGATACAATTCAGCCCAAATCAAAGAATTTCTCAGTTCTCTAGCATATTTGAGGTATTTGTTATGTGCCTGGTTTAGGGTGTGGGCCTTTTTAGCATTATTACTCACTCTGCATGGTGTCTGAGCTTTGCTTCCTATTTTGCACAGGCAAAGAATTCATGAACAAGAAGGAATTTGCTGCCCTATCACAATAGTAGCAGACACCTGCTGAGTGTCAAGGCAACATACTGGCCTCAATAGGTTTTCTTGCCCATCTTCCATAAGCAAACTCTATTCTATACTTTTCTCTCAACTGCAGTGCTGGTCCAGTGCTTACAACTCTTGATTAATAGACAGTGGTTGAGGTGGTGTTTGGGGTTCCCTTGGGCCAGTCAGGGAAGCTCTCCCAGGTCTTCTCTGCCCTCAGTCTTTCCTGTGAGCACCCCCTAAAAGCCCCCTGGAAAATTGCCAGTGAATGAATATGAGATCTTATGCCAGAGTTAACAGGGGCTCTCAACACTCACTGTCATTCACATTCATCTTTCAGGAATTTGTTCCGATTGTAGCTATATCTGATATTGTGGCCACCTTTCCTCTTATCACCAGCTCTGCAGTGAAATAATTGAAGGTTCCTTCTTTGGAAACCATTCACCTCATCATTGTACTATCTGCGCTTTCTGTAAGACTGATGAAAAAGCGGGGTTCTATGCGTTACCCAGCCTATTCTCATGTTAGAGTCAGAACAACAGTCTCTGTATCCTCTTATATCTAAATGGAAGCAGAATCCTATTTAACCAGTTTAATGTCAGTTTTGCTCATACATCATTCTTGAATTTAATTTATTACTTTTGTGCCCATTATGCTATTGCCTAAAGTTTATCATTCAGAAAATCTTTAATTAAAAAGTTATTAATAGTAAACTACTTATTATTCCTATGGTAAAAACTATATCTGTCTAAATATTTCTTAGCAAATAATTTATTTCTATTTAATGGTAAATTTATCTCTTCCATTTCTCATTGACATTCTGAATTTTATTTAAAATGTTTATATTTGAAATGTTTTATTATTCTGTTTGAAAACTACTATTATAGCTGTATCTGGGGATTCATGACTTACATTATTACAGGAGGTTTTCAGCCTTATTACTTTAAATATTTCCTCTATCACATTAGTTTTTGTTGCTAATGTGAAAACTGCAGTAGATACATTTTATACATTTTTTATTCTGCTCTTCATTATATAACTTATTTATATATTTTAATTTTAACTCTTTGTGTCAATGACTTTTCTTTCAAAAATATAAAATTATTTAGGAGATCAGTGTTGTGGCACAGTAGGAAAAGTCACCAACTATGGCATCCTATAGGAGTGCTGGTTTTGTCCTGGTTGCTCCACTTCCAATCTAGCTTCCTGTTAATGGCCTGGGAAAGCAGCAGAAATTAGCCCAATTACTTGAGTACCTGTCACCAACATGGTAGACCTGGAAGAAGCTCCTGCCTCCTGGCTTAGTCTGGCCCAGCCATGGCCTTTGCAGCCATTTGGGGAGTGAAGTAGTGAATGGAAGATTCTCTCTCTTTCTCTCTCTTTCTCTCCCTCTCTCTTCTTTCCCCTTCTCTCTCTGTAACCCTGATGTTTAAATAAATCTAAAGATTTATTATTTTTAAAAATAATGTATTTATTTGATTTTTTTTTACATTTTGATCCATTTTTTTATGTTTGTGATCATTTTAGTCCTATTTATTTATGGATTCTTCCTATGATTTTATTAACTGGTACTTTTGCATCTGTTCTAATGTTTGTGGTTACTGCTGAGCTTTGCTGATGATGGATCTTTCTTTATGAGTTTTGTAATTTTTAAATGTGATTTCATATTTCTCAGGGCTTTAATCATGGGAATCCTGTGTGGATGCGAATAAGAGAGAGTCTTTACAGATTTATGTCTTCTTATTACCAGACACCCCAGGGGTATAACTAAATAAAGATTAGTTTTGCATTATATATTTTTTTTCTTCAGAGATCCTGGACCAGGTAGATAATGTAATTTGAGAATCAAGGTTATAGCTCTTTTTTTTTTTCCTTTGATATATATTTTTGTGGAAACTGATTTTTTTAAATTGAGAACAAAGCAATGTTTTCCTTAAAAACAGAATACTAAATGCATTATTCATTCAATTGTAGCAATATCTGTGCAAATAATCACTCTAAATATAGATGAAAATTTAGTAATATTACAGAATTCTCCTTCAAGATAAAAAAGTGTACTTGCTAACTACAGTGCAAGCAAAACTAAGATTATGTGTAAAATACCATTGCAATGAAGGATTATGAGTGGATGAAAATGTTTAATTTCTTTAACTTTCTTTATTGTTTGCATTATTCCAGATCTGAGAATTTCCACATCCTCAAAGCATTTGCTATGTTACATTTTCCCATCCATTAGCCTTTAGTCCTGCCTTCATGCAGGATTTGATTCAGGATATTAATATATGATTCTGTGTTTTATTCTGAACAAATAAATTGTATAGAATCAAAAGAATAAACATACCAAACACATTAATTATCATTGGGATTTAGTGTTTTCAGACACACTGCTTTCTTCTTAACCTACAGCCCCTCAAATAATGCAAAACTCTTCAAAGCAAAGCTGTTCATATTTTATACTAGTTGGTATGTAAATCAATATTAGCTGTTATGATCAAGATTAATTTTTGACATTTGTCTTGTTGACTCTAGTAACCTTTTAAAGCTGTATATCAAAAGCAAATATTAGCTGACATTGAATGGGCAATGCAATATGTGTCCAATTCACCAAAGAAGTCACCAGGTAGGGCTATTCATAGGAACTATTTGAGACATCAATTGGCCAATCTGTAGTCTGCATTTTGTTGTGTTGCAGAGAGGGATTCTGAGTGTCAATAAAGGCTTCAGTTAAGAAGATTTAAGTTTTCAAAATTAGATCATCTAAGTCACCAATTTTCCAATGGAAGTCTCTAGTAAAAAATGTGATACATTGAGTTTTTCCCACAATATTGAGTTTTCCTTTTGATATCTGAGGTTTTGGATTGTTTGAGCCTGATAGAGATAGGTCATTTCTGGCACAGAGGTACATACCACAGACATTAATGGAAACAAGGGCCAAGAATGTTGTAATTGTTTAATTCTCTTGAAATTTAAGATACTGAAATTGCAAGCCCTTTGTCCTGGCATTTCCTGTCCCTTTTTGCCACTTATTTTTCTCCACAGTATTTTTCATGACATTCTTTAGATTCAACTGATTCAATGTCTGCCATTGAAATATTGTGATATGATAAGAAATGCAGATTTGTGTTTTGTCCCTGAT
Organism: Oryctolagus cuniculus; assembly: GCF_051225735.1. Classification (NCBI taxonomy): domain Eukaryota; kingdom Metazoa; phylum Chordata; class Mammalia; order Lagomorpha; family Leporidae; genus Oryctolagus; species Oryctolagus cuniculus. The sequence goes on along the minus strand of NC_142871.1, from coordinate 27,581,364 downwards.
TCCTAGCAAAGAGATTTTGAAATTTTTCTGAATGAATGAGTGATAGGTGTTATAAAAATGTCTGTGTTATATTTTCCACTAGTTCCTGAAATAGATTAGGAGTGGAAAGATTAAAGGAGTGTATTTAGGTCATAATAAACCTCTTTCAACAATACCTTAGTTTATGTTAATGAGGTTACTTTTATAAAATCCCTAAGGATTGAGAAAGGCTCATTGTCAAGGGAAGCAACCATGTAATTAAAGGGTTGGAACATTCAGCCCCATTTCCCAACCTCCAGGAAGGGGAGAGGGGCTATAGATTGACTTAATCACCAAAAGCCAATTATTAGATCAATTTTGCATATGTAATCAAACCTCCATGAAAAACCTAATTAATGGGGTTTAGAGAATTTCTGTGTTAGTGAACAGGAATGCACCTGTGTTCTGGCATGACAGCACACCACAAACACACTAATAGAAGTCCCTGTGTTTGGGACCTTTCAGAATGTCACACTAGGTGTTTCTTTAAATGTCTGTTATAATGAACCAGTGATAGGAAACCGTTGTCTGAGTCCAGTGAGGTATTCTATCAAATTATTGAAACTGAACAGGGGTCCTGGGACCCTTGAATTTTAGATAAATTAAAGAAATTTATGGGTAACACGGGGACCTACTCCTTGCAACCTACATAAAAAATAGGGGACATTTTTATGGGACTGAACACTTTATTTGTGGATATTTATTTGTGGCTGGATAATTTAGGAATTGAGTTAAATTTGTAGGCCCTCAGTTGATACCTATTGAGAGTTGGAGAACTGGTTGGTGTGGGAAATATTTCCAGTTATTTATTTATTTATTTTTTTAGCAGTAGAATAAAAATCCTATGGGTCAAGGGTTTGATCTGTTTCACTCTGTTTTATATATGTAAGCAACTATGAATTCCCACTATTATTTAATTGACTCAGGTTTTACATTGTAATTCCTTTTCTAAGGAAGGAAGCATGGATGATTATTTTGCTTAGAATCAGACATACACATTTGTGAAAATGATGGCATCTTAAATGGACTATAGACTATAAAATAATGAATATGGACAGAAGAAAATGAAAAGTGCCTACTTTAAAAATACTCTGAGAAGTAAGTTCTAATGTTCTTCATCTCTAGAGAGAGAGAGAGAGGAAGGAGGAAGTGGTAGATGAATAAGGGAAATGTTGAAAATTATTCAAGACAAGCAATATTTACCTGCTAAAAAACGAACCTGGCCCCAAATCTCAGATTCAGTGTTTTGTTGACAACTGCAACAGACTTGGATAGATGTCCATCTCCTCCCCAAAAAACCCACAAAAATGATTTTGAGATCACACATACCACCATATTTGACACAGAATTAAATTCCACTATCAGTGAAAGTAAGGCCAAGGGAACTGACTAAATGTCTTGCTGTAAGTTCCAGATTAGAAGGAGAAGCAAGCTCATCTGGTTCATCCTTCTAGGACAAGTGAAAGAATCCATTGTAAAAGCAAAATGGCAGAAAACTAGATTGAAATAAACCATTGGTCTGCAATTACACTGAAATAAATGTATTGGATACTTTAACTCCAATGGATTCTACGAAATTTGAACTTTGTAAATTTAGAAGAATTTTTATAAATTTATTATTTGCAATCATATATAATTTTAATATATAATATATTTAAGTATGGATAGAGTAGGAACCAGAAAGATCAGCTTTCATGATTTAGAGTAAAACATATTGTTTCCAATATTTTGAGTATAGTTAAAGTCATCATTTCATTTACTCTGTATATATTTACTGGGGATTCTTCAAGGAACTGAGCCAATGTCTTAAATGTATAGATGATATATACAGATAACCTCCTCCCAATGGATGGGCAGACAGATATCTGGATATACTATAGGAATAGGTTCCTACAGTTAGGGAGGCCAAGAAGTTCCATGGCCTTCCACATGCTGGCTAGAAATTGGTAAAACCTGTGACATAATTCAGACTCAATCTCAAGTCCTAAGGTGAGGGAAGCTAATGGATTAAATCCCACAATAAGACCAAGGCCCTAATTACCACTGGCGATGGGTGGAGGGCCAAGCATTGGGAGTGCCAGTGTCTGAGGACAGGAGAAGAGGACTGTCACAGCTCAAAGAAGAGAGTACGTTTGTCCCTCCTCTGCCTTTGTGTTCAGTTGGACCCTCAATAGATTGTATGCTGCTCACATTAGTGAAAGCAATCCCTTTTAACTTTACAGATTGAAATGCTATTCTCTTTTGGGAACATCCTCACCATCACACTCAAAAATAATCTTTAACCAGCTAACTGGGCTATGTTTATCATAGCCAACTTAATATATTGATCATCATTATGTACTATGTCAGTACAAAAAATAAGTTAAGAAAATAAAAATCAGAACTTGAGATAATATGTGAGAAATTTATTATACTTTATTATTTGGCAAGAAAACAAAAGTGTTGAAATTGTATTATATAGTATGCATTTTTGGAAAACTAGTACTTTGTATTATCTCAAAACTGAACTAATGTAGCCCATCAATGACATCTAACAGTTAAGTCATCACCCTTACTTTGTCCTATTCCATCTCTCCAGTATTATTTTCAACCCTCCCCTCTTCTAAACATATGTATTATTTTTTTAAGAGAGAGAGAGAGAGAGAGAGAGAGAGAATCAGTCTTCTGCTGGTTCACTCCCCAATGGCCACAATGACCAGGGCTGGGTCAGACCAAAGCCAGGAGACAGGAGCTTCTTTCTGGTTTCCCAGGTGGGTTCAGTGTCCTGGACTGGAAGTGGGACAGCTGGAAGTCAAACCGTTGCCCATATGTATGGGGTGCTGGCACTGTAGGTGGAGGCTTGAACTTCTAGGCTATAGCACTGGCCCCTTATGTATTAAATTTTGTCAGAGACTGTGAATAATCATTAATCTTGGACAAATGGTTGATGAAATAAAGGGGAAAAAAAGATTAGAAAGAAATGCAATTGGTTCCATGATTTTGATTTGATTTATCCTCTGAATGTTCTTGTGTTATAGGCTTGGTCCCCAATATAGAGGGTTGAGGTCAAAGGACACTTAAAAAAGTGGGCCTTGTAGGAGGTGCTTAGGTCAGTGGGGTGTGTCATTGGCAAGGAAATGAGATTTGGCTTGTTACAAAAGCCTGACCCTGTCCCCACACAGTTTTTCCTGACTTCCTGTTTGACAACGTGTTGCTTCCTCCCACACATGTTCCCACAATGAAGTGATGCAGCTGGAAGGATCCCCACCAGAACTGAGCTAATTATTTCTGTCCCTTGAACCCCTGAAAATGTAAGCTAAATAAGATTCTTTTCTTACATAGTTAGCCTGTTTCATGTATTTCCTTTTAGCAATAAAAAGATCAAACATTCAGGTAGATTAAGAAAAAAACTTAAAAATCCGTAATGCTGAACCATTTTTATAATTTTGTTTGCTGTTATAATTTTATATATACTCCACCTAAAATAATTTTCTAGTTGATGTGTTAGTGTATACGAATATTGAAATAATGAGTATCAGAAATGTTAAGTGCTTCAAAATTATCCTGAAGTTTCTCAATATTCATAATTCTTAGGACCACTCTGTTATATGCCGCCAAAAGATGGATACATTTTGAGTACTTTAATCTGGAAGTTGTATATAGAAAAAGTAGTCCCTCAAGTTGTATCTTCTGTGGCTATATATTGATTTTTACATAATTTAACATTTCCAGGCTTCCATTAGAAAGTGTCAGTGATGTGTTGCTTCATTAGTGAGTAGATTCAATAATATCTAGTACAATAAGACATTCAATAATGGCTATAACTAAATATCTAATAGTACACAAAGATACAGACTCTAATCACAGAATTACATGAAATCTTCCACTTATCTTACATATCAGTATAGATGAATTATTCTTTCTACACAATCTATTCATATTTCTACTGCTCCATGTACTCATTTATTCATAAATTTTACCATTTTCCTTAAAATAGCATCAGATTGATCTACATGTAAAATGTAAAAATGTTTCTCCTAATTAACTTTTGAGAATTTGATCAATTAACATAAAAAATCTGTCTGCTTTTGAGAATTAAAATGTGGTGTGTAATATTGATCATTCTTTTGAAAGCAAAACAAACAAACAAAACTAGAAAACAAAGAAATAAACCACAAGGACTAAGCTGCTGTTAGCTTTAGCAAGTGTTTAGATTATCATCTATTTGTTCTATGTAGATTAAAGAACTCTTGCAGCAAGGTAACTTTTGATTTAAATGACTTGGTGGTAACCTAAAATGTAGCATCAATGTCTGAAGTAGTAGTCAAGTCCCAGATGTTGATTTTGCCTGTAGCCAAGTGAAGATAGAACAGGATTTTTTTTTCTTCCAAATATAAACCCACCAATTTTCCCTGTCATGAGTTGCTATGTGGATGCATGTATGGTCTTCCACTTAAAATTCAAAGTTGTTTTGCTTGTTCCTCTTAATCATTTTTATGCATTAATGTTTGGAATATAAACATTAAATCAGAAATTAATGTTATGATCTATGTACTTCTGAATATTTAATTATTTTCCAAGCTGATCTATGACTTTAGACATCAAAACAATGGTTACCTTAGAGGGATGGGCAATGCATAAGAGGGTCCAAGAGGAGTTTCGGTACTATCTGTTCCTGATCGAGGTCTAGGTACAGAGATTATGCAGAAAATCAACAATGTGTGTGATGACTTTCTGTTTGCTTCCTGTACATATATTTTACTTTCACTAATATCTACCAAAAATGGAATGTTCTGATATGGTTATTTTTGAAAATGAAAGATAAATTTATACAATTGGATTTCTTATTCATGTTAGAACATTCTGAAATATTTTAATAATAATATAAAAGCAATAAGCCTGATGAAAGATAAAGCGATATGGACAACTCATTATTAAATGTCAGCTAAAGTGCCACATTGCCTTCTTTTAATTTTTAAAGAGGCTAAGGATGGCATGAAAATAACCAGGGCTTGGGAATAATTTTATAATTCATGGCCTTATGTTACATTATTGTCTGATAAATCCTTCTTAAAATAGATGCAAGCCTTTCTGCTCCTATGTCTCTATCTTTCACTCTTGAAGGTCGAAGCTCTCTTATCTGACTGAGGAAAAGTGCCTCCAGAAGGGATACAGCTGTTTTAGTCAACTCCCTTACAATCTCATCAAAGAGTTAACATGAACTCACAGGCAAGAGAACATAGGGTTGACAACACATCAGAGCTCAGGTAAACTTTGTCTCTGGCTACTGCATATTCTTCAGACACAATCATGTCCTTTAAAAATCATATATTTTTCCTCTAAGATTGTATACAGTTTCCACTTCCCTCTCCCCCAGAAATAAAGTACATAAGTTCCTGAATCTCATTCAGTTATTGGGTACTCACATTCGCATGATGCCCTTATATGCATAATGAATTTGGATTCCTTTTTTGGTGTTAATCTGTCTATTGTTAATTTGTTTCAGCAGATTCATTTACTGGAAAACTTCAGAGAGTGGAAATTTCCTTTACCCTTACAATATATGGTTTTATGATATATTATATATTTATAATTAGATATATGGCATAATAATTAGCTGCATTATTTTAGATGGCAAGAATATCATAATTATTACTTGCCAACAAAGTCCAGTTTTGAAGAGACTGTTTTCTTGAATATTGATCACATATATCATGTATCCAATTTTTAATATTTTTATTATCTTGAAGACTAATACATTAACCCTTCATACTCAAAATACTTTAAAATATTAAACTATTTATTCTTTAAATATTTTATTTATTTGAAAAGTAGAGTAACAGAGAGAGAGGGAGAGACCGAGAGTGAGATCATCCATTCATTGGTTGAATCAAATGGCCACTATAACCAGGGCCAGGATTGAACCAGGACACAGCCAGGAGCCAGGTACTCCATCCAAGTCTTTTACATGAGTGAAGGTTCCAAGTGTTAATAAAATAGTATGGTCATATTTGGGCGCCATTTTAGGCTGTGGCCCCATGGCAATTTTGTACAATAAGCTTTGAACTTCAGCCCAGACTGGCTTACTAGAAGTCAGGTGACCAAATGGCCCAACCACAAGCGTCAGTCTAATGGGATTCACTGCTCCCACTTCTTACTTCTGCAAAGCTATATAAAAGCTGTTCTGCTAATACAGGCTGCTGTTCTCTCGTGCATGGGGAGGCAGTCTGTCAGATTTTCCCCAACCAACAATAAACCTTCTCCCTTACTCCATTGTTAGGTGTGTTTTGTGATGGCCTTTCACCAAGTACTCAGACCATTATCCACGGTTTACCTACACACATTAACAAGAAGCTGGATGGGAAAGGGAGCAGCTGGTACTCAAATAGTACTTGGATAGGGGATGATGGGATACCAGCAGCTTAATCTGCTATGCTATAATGTTGGCACCTGCGACAATGATTTTAAAACTATAGAACTTGGTGAAAAATATGTCTCCCTATATAGTCATAATGTGACAAAAGAATGCAGAAAGTCTTTGTGAATTCTTTGTAGTCACCTATCATACTAAAAGATCAATCCAAATTCCTCCCATTCCATCATGATTTCCTTTTCCCTGAATTTTATTTATGAGTCATTGATAAATGAAAATTGTATATATTTAAGCTATGCAACACAGTATTTTGATAATATGTATATTGGGAAATGCTTACCATTATCATGTTAATTAACATATTCATCCCCTTTTATAGTTGCTACATTTTTTTCAGTAGTGAGAAAATCCAAGATCTACCTTGCTAGAAAAGTTCAATTACGCCCTATGGGATCATAAATCATACTGTATTAGCTTTTCAGGATCTTTCACCATGCATAATGGAAAGTTTGTACCCTTTGATCAAAATCTGCCATTCTCACCCTTCTTCCTAATATCCCCTCTCTACCCAATACCTCTCTCAATCTACCATTCTATTTTCTGATTTTAAGCAGTTAGTTTTCTTAAATTGCAAATACAAGTGAAGACATGTCTTTTTGTGCCTGGCTTATTTCATTTGCCATGCTGGCAATGTCCTATGGCCCATTAATGACCACTATTTTTGTTTTAATAGTAGAAATAGGGTGGACATTTGGAACAGCTGATTCAACTTTCAACTTGGGATGCCTATATCTAATATCAGAATACATGCATCCTGGTTACTCTGCTTCCAATCCAGCTTCCTCCTAATGCATCCTGAGTGGCCATAGATGATGGCTCAAAGACTTGTGGCTCACCTACATGGGAGATCCAGAGGGAGTTTTGGACCCCCGGCTTCAGCTTAGCCCAGCCCTGGCTCGTGCAGACATTTGCGGAGTGAACAGCGGATGGAAGATCTCTCTTAACTGGATGAATAAATAAATATATATTCATTTGTTTTTATGTAGAGCTTTCTCTTCTTTGAAGATCTTGTAAACCGTGGGGAAAACTGAATTTCAGGATGTATCCTGAGTAGCAAAATGGTTCTAAAATTCAAAATGGGTCTGAAGAGACCATTTGCTGATGAGAGATAACACACCACGCTTCTGGAAAAAAACATGGAGAGGCCCTTGTCAGGCATATTCCTATCTCAACTGCCCAGATAAACAGTCTCGGAGGAAGTTCCAATCTGTAGTCAACAAATCAAACTCAGAGTAGCCAAATAGAATAGAAGAAGCATGAATTCCTGATTGGTGTTAAGTGGACCAGAGTAAGTAGTTAGGAGGGCACTCTCTCTTTAAAAGATAGCCCCTGTGTTTTGTACCTTGGAATGTGTTTTTGCTTTGCACTGCCAACTGTTTCTCCCCAGTCTGTAGATATTTTCTTGTAATACATCTCTTCTTTTAGTCATCGCAGGCTGATTGTGATTATTTCAGTTGACAAACTTTAAGAACAAATATGTACCCTTTGCTCCAATTATTTATTTCTTTGTACCATAAAAATACTACTCTTAACATATTTCTAATTTAAGTCTTAAAATTGCCTATCTACATCAAAACTTTCTTTTTAACAGCAACTCACTTCGTAGATGAACATCAGATCATATTACTTTCTACCACAGTAAGTCCTTATGGAAGAGCAAATGAAACCATAAAATAATGCAAGCAAAGTAGAGAGTTTGAGCAACTGTTTAGGTAGTTCAGTCTCAGCTCTGGGTTGAATGAGTTACCAGGCATTGAAAACCTGCTGTCTGATTTCTCTGCTGCGTCATTTCATGCATCTGCTGCAGTCTTAAGCTTCAGCTGTGTGTTGGACAAACTGACTTCATTGCAGCCGCCACTGCAGGTCACGGCTGCAAAGCTTCTCCTGGGTCTACCCAGAACACTGCCAGCAAAATAGGACTGGGCTGGAATTAGAAGCTTGAATTTTCTGTCTGGAGAAATAAACAGTTCACACCCTGGAAGGTTTTTTCATCTCCATTTAAAAATACAGATGAAATTTAGCTGCTGGAGCATTGCTCAATCCCCTACCATCTCAACGAGTTCATACTGTGTAAATATTGTGATCTTAATAAATAAATACTGAAGCACAGCTGGCGCCTGCAAGATATCGCTGTTAGGTGGCTGTGGCCCTGTTATCACCAGTGGGTGTTGCTAATTATTCTCAGAACCAAGGCTCTGGCATACTAGGGGAAAGGAATGCACGGGAAAGTCAACAGAGGTTGAAACAAAAATAAAACATTGTTTGTTTCAGTCCAGAGCAAGGGCATTCCACCCTTGTGCAAACCAGAGATATTTACAGTATAGGTGTATGAGCAGCTTTTCTCTGTAAAAATGATTTAATAACACTATTTATTTCAGTCCTGATTGCATTCTAGCTGATTAAAATTCACACCACTTGTTTGTAAGGGCAAGAAGAGGTAATTGGGGTGTTCAAAGGACAGCCCTGGGAGCTCCATGTCTTAAATGAGTTTACCAAGATGAAGGGTTCCCCCCTTCTGCCCTGCTTTTCTGGCAGGTGTGTTAATGACCCAGGTTTGCACATTGCACACAGAAGTGGATCGTTGTGTGTAACAGTCTCGACAAGACAGATGCTCTTTCGACATATTGTCAAGCAGAGGAGAAGCTGCACAGGAATTGCTACATTCCTTTTTGAAAATGCCATGGTTAATTTTTAATTGCAAGCAGCAGAGTAGACCTGATGACCACAGCAATCCACTCAGGTAGAGTTGTGCTGGCTCATCAAATTATTGCCGTGTCTCAGGTAACGTTATTTGACTTTGAGTGCAACAGGCAAGTGGGGACAGTATGGTGAAAGGGCTTCTCACTGTGTTCTGTTATGTTAAAGAATCTTCTCTCATTTACTGCTCTCAGCATTTAATTACACAACAGGGAGAGATGACTTCAGAAAATGCAAATTATCATAAGCACAAGTTAGATTTCTATTTCTACTTCTCTCCACATTACTTCTCCTCTAGTCTTGCTCTGGGCAAGCTTTCTCTGGACAGCCCTCAACACCCACCAAGACCCCCCTGCTATTGTTAACAGGATTGCTTCTAAGACAAGATGATTGGGAGCCGGTTTATCTGATTCTCAATGGGGCATCTCTGTCCCCTAAAATCTATTACAAGGCCTGAGACTGTAGGCATCTCCTGCTGCTTTATTCAAGAATGCCTCAACAGGAGGTATTCTTGGGGAAGAAAAAATATTCAATCCTTGCTAAAACCATTGGTCAATTTCTCTCAGGCAATGCATAGTTAGAAGAAACAGGCATCTTTCTTATTATTGCTTGGATCATTCAACCAAAATAATTTCCCTTATTATTCTGTGTCCCAAATAAATTTATAAACCAGATAATAAAGCTATTAGTGGTTGGAACAGATTGCATTTGTTTTGACTAATTCTGTTTGAATGTTGTTTCTATAGTTGCCTGCTTGAGTCACTGTATCAGGAAAGTGGTATTCACTTCAATTAAACAGGGAAGAAGGCTTCTCCGAAACAGCATCTTGCATGGTTTTCAAGCATAACAAACATTGATGCCACGGGGACAATTCAAAAAAGGCTTCTAACATCATTAAGTTAATGGAATTATAATCACAGTGTGTGATATTTAGCTAAGTCACCAGCATTTTTATATCCGCTCTCAGATGGGCCAAACTACTGTCACTAAAATTCAGATCACAGACCTTACCCCTCACCTCTCCCAAATTCCTTCTTTCATCTTAATTTACTCTTCTTTCTGGTTCACTCGCTTGCTCTATTTCTTGACCTTTCGTTCAACTGAACTTTTCCTCATTCTCAACTGCATCTGTTTGTTTTTCAGTGGTGTCTGTCTTAAATTGATTATCCTCTGATTCCTGTTTCTTCTCAGTAAGAATTGAGCATCTATCTGAGACTCAGGAACCCAATGTTTGACCATATTTCCAATTTTGTTAATAGCCAGGACAACCTTGACTATGCTGAGTGGTCGTTTTGTCTAGAGTCATGAGTATGAAAGAAATTGAGATACTCTTGTTTAATATTTTCTAACATGGGCATCATATCAAAAATTAAACCAATATATAACCCAATAACTCTGATCTGGATGCTCAAGCGATAAAAGTGCCATTACTTTCCAAGGGCAATTCATCACTTTGGAAAACTCTTATTATAATAAATTACTTTTTATCTTGAGCCATCCTTTCCCTTCCTGGTGGTCTTCCCTTCTCCAGTCATATGTAATTAATATAAGTCTTTATTTTAATTGATCATCTTTCAAATATTAGGAAATTATTATCTTCCAAAAACATTTCTTGTTTAGAAAAATTCTCTCATATTTTTTAATGTTAGTTCCTCAAATAATGTATTATTAAATTCCCTGGTCTTGTCATTCAGGGCTCATTTCAGTTCATTGGATTCCTTCTGAATGTTCAATTATAAAACTAAATGCAATTAAAGCTAATTTAGCATCTTTTAAAAAAAATTCTAGTGTCAAATATGCCTAGCATGTGGATTGCAAAATAGTACATGAAACAGGTAGACAATATGAACAAAATCTCAATTCCACCACTTCCTACTTTTGTAATCTTGATATCATTTTCTAAAATCTTTACCAATATCTTTCATTATCTCTAAATATAGGTTGGTATAAAAATTAGAAGTCACTCAGTAATACAATTAATAGAGTTTCTTGCCTTTGGTTCACAGTAATTATTTCCATTTTAGGTAGATTGAACTGAGGTCAATGTAAATAGCCTAATTACTTCTTTAGATTTTGGCCTAACATTTTTTTGAAAATATTCTCTAATAATTAACTATGTTTTTGCTTATTTGTCTTTTTATTATATTTCATTTTTAGAAGTCATGTCAGACAAAATCAAAGAAAAGATTCCCAAACTTTCTGCTTTGATAGCACTCTTAATGTCTGAATATTTTTTGCAGTGTTTTGGGGACAATAAGAATATACATAGTAGTTGTTTTCACTAAGAAACTAGATTAAAAAATATGCATTTTTTTCTAAGTACACAGTTATATACACGAATTGAAGGAAACTGATATTTTGCTTCATTTTTGCCTAAACCAATTATGAGATAGTGAGAAGTGCATGAGTTGGGCACTGCACTTCTCGAACTTTGCATGGCAACAGACTTGTTTCCTACGCTTGTCACATTTGATAATTTCTGGCATCTCTGCAAAGGTAAGATACCACCAAAATGAATGCAGAAAAGCTGATCTTCTAGTGGGTTTTATGATATTGTAGGGTTTTTCAAATGGGGAGACAGGACATGGGAGTGTCCATTCCAAAGCATGCTACTGGATATCTCTGTGCTCCCACTTTTTACCAGCAAGTCCACAAGTTAGCTGACATTTAGGCAAGGTTATACATCAACTTAAGGATTTAGAAAAAGGAATTCGGTCTGGTGGTCTAACATAGAGATTAGAGCTGTGTTGTAAATCTTCAGAGACAGGCCCATTTAGATGCTCCTACAAATTTAAAAATTCTCCAAAATACTACAGTTACCAATTCATATCCATTAGCCCCCTGCTGCCCCCATTGCCACATTCCTTTGGGGCAGGTGTGCCCATCCCCCGACCCTGTTTTGACATGAGCAGAAACTGCAGCCCTGCCTCTAATTTCAGGGGGGTGTGACCCTGAGAGGCATTTATGCAACATGTCTACATGATATATCCTTTATTTTTTTTGTTAAATTATGTCTTTTGTTCAATAGCATGTTCTAGTTGATTTTATTTTATTTTTTAAATTAATTTATTTATTTGAAAGGCAGAGTCACAGAGAGGCAGAGGCAGAGAGAGAGAGAAGTTCTCCATCCGCTAGTTCACTCACTCTGCAAACAGCCACAATGGCCAGAGCTGCACCTATCTGAAGCCAGATGCCAAGAGCCTCCTCTAGATCTCCCACGTGGGCGCAGGGGCCCAAGGATTTGGGCCATCCTCCATCACTCTTCCAGGCCACAGCAGAGAGCCTGATGGGAAGTGCAGCAGCCTGGACTCGAACTGGTGACCATATGGGATGCTGGCACCCTCTAAGGCACAGCACAGGCCAGATAGATCTTTAAACATTTAAAATATCCTGTAGCATCTTATAAATTTCTTAGCAGTGTTTTGAAGCATGGGGTTATAGCTTACTAACACATCCATGTTGTCCTTTTTTAATGTTTGATTATGATGAACATTGATCATTATTTTGTTAATAGCAGAGGTTGTTATATATTAATGCAGGAATTTCACCCCCTCACAATGTTAAATGTTGTCTTGCAGAATAATAGAAGTACTATTCTATCAACTGAAATATATATTTATGTTGATATGCCAACAAGTCCATTTGGTCGATTTTTCTGCCTTGATGTTTTCCACAGACTAAATAATTTAAATTAAAACCATCTCTATTGCATGAACTGGTGGTTTCTGATGAATAGCTATAGACTAAGCCACAGCATTATTAATAAGGATTTAAGGCATGTTACCCTTCATGAGATACGATTCTTTACACGGTATTTCTCATTATCATCCAAATCAAAGATGAAACAACATTGTTTCTGACAATTTGAAGGCTGGCATATCATATTCTCAACTAATTTTAAGGAATCAGAATTTAAAAGGTGCTGTGGCTTTGTTTCTGTCCTGTTTGTGTCTCTGAAATGAGAAGCTGTAAGGCAGAAGTGTGTCTCCTGGGATGTCTCCTGGGGATTCCTTGCATCCTTGTTAGGAGACAGGACTGCAGGCTGAGATCATCCTACAGTTGTCACGAGTGAAGCGTGTGAGCTATCATGCACTATACTTCTGAGACATGGAGAAGACTCCCTCGGGCCACTAATGTGTTTGGAATAGTTCATTAGTAAACAGTATTCTCAGGTAAATTCACAAAGACGCTTCTTTGTCCCCAGCTCACTCATCCCTCAGGACCATTCCCTAGCTGCATAACTTCCAAAACTATGATTACTTTTTTGTGAATTTCTACAGAATGTGATTACCTCCTTGTGGCCCTTTTACCAAGGGTACAATGATGTGGCAGAGTTCCCAAACCAACTTACCATATGAACCTTGTTTACTTTGTAATAGCAAGAGACTTTCTCAATTTAACTTATTTTTAATTAAAATATAAAATGTCAATACAGAAGATAGAGGACAGCTATGGAAAAGTAAAATATTCTCTTTTATGAAAAACAATAAGTGAATGGAAGAAAAACATTATTTCCAAACTATGATAAACTTGACCTTAAAAGATTCAATCTCTGTATGATTAAATTATTTTTCATTCTAGATTTGTTTGATTTTATTTTTTAAAAGATTGATTTATTTCGTTGAAAGTCAGAGTTAAAAAGAGAGAGGAAAGGCAGAGAGAGAGAGAGGTCTTCCATTGGCTGGTTCATTCCCCAATAGGCCACAATGGCTGGAGCTGTGCCAATCTGAAGCCAGGAGCCAGTAGCTTCCTCCGGGTCTCCCACGTGGGTGCAGGGGCCCAAGGAGTTGGGCCATCCTCTACTGCTATCCCAGGCCATAGCAGAGAGCTGGATCAGAAGTGGAGCAGCCTGGTCTCAAACCAGCGCCCATATGGGATTATGGCGCTTCAGGGCAGGATGTTAACCTGCTGCGCCATGGCACGGCCCCTCATTGTAGATTTTTTTAAAATAAAGTTTTTAAACTTTCATTCGTGATTATAGGCCTGTTGCTTAGGAGTTCATAATAGTTGGATTTCTAAATCATGGTCATACTCATCATCAGAGTTTTTGAATATTCCTAAAATGCACTGCTTTGATTTTTTTTTTTTTTTGAAAGGCAGAGTTAGACAGTGAGAGAGAGAGAGAGAGAGAGAGAGAGAGAAAGGTCTTCTTTCCGTTGGTTCACCCCCTAAATGGCCGCTACGGCTGGAGCTGTGCAGATCCGAAGCCAGGAGCCAGGTGCTTCTCCTGTCTCCCATGCAGGTGCAGGGCCCAAGCACTTGGGCCATCCACCACTGTCTTCCCAGGCCACAGCAGAAAGCTGGACTGGAAGAGGAGCAAGCGGGACAGAATCCGGTGCCCCAGTCAGGACTAGAACCCTGGGGTACCAGTGCTGCAGGCAGAGGATTAGCCAAGTGAACTGCAGTGCCGGCCACTGCTTTGAATTTTTAAATTTACTATAATAGTCCAGTCTATTGTGAAGTAACTGTCCCTTTATATTAATTGTATTTTTCATATATAAATATTTTATTTATTTTTAAAATATAAATCAATTTTCACAATGAAATAATCTATGTACTACAGATGCAAACCTATATGGGTTACATCACTTAAGCATAAGCATGTCCCTTACATTAAATATCTCCCCTTTTGGGGGCCTGTGTGTGTCGGCACCTGTGATGCTGACATCCCATAAGTTTGAATCTTGACTGCTAATGTGCCTGGGTAGGCAGTGGAGAATGCCCCAAATATCTGGATTCCTACCACCCAGATGGGAAGGTTCAGATGGAGTTCTGTGCTCTTGGTTTCAGCCTCATACAACTCCTGCCCCTGAGGCCATTTGAGGAGTAAACCAGCAATGGAAGATCTCTCTTTCTTCTTCTCTCTCTATTTCTCCCTGTGTAAATCTTTCAAGTAAATAAATCAATCTTTAAAACAAAAATCTCCTTTTTGTACCAGAACAAATAAACCTACCCCACACAGAGAGAAAGTGAACCTGTAAGGCTGTATTTGTACACGCCTTCTCTACGAGAGTATATGTTCGTTTTTACAAAAGCTTGTATACTTTGAATATCCACAAGTTCACTTAGGCATCCTTTCCTGTCTCTCATCACAGCCACACTACTCCCGACTCTCTAGTGAATCCTGTAAAACTTCCTAGCAGTTTAATGATTAATCAAATTCCTTCCCAGATGGTATACGAGACTGTAATAGCAAAGACGGTCTTTTAAAAGTGCACAATGAAATGAAAATAATATACAATGTCACATCACGTGCACTGTGAGAGAAAAATATTCAGATTTTTCATGAACAGTATCAAGAAATTTTTCTTGGAAAAATTTTGGAAACATGGAAAATTAGACAATATTTATAAAAAGGTGAGGGAAGGAGGGAGGGAGAGTTGGAGTAATTGACATTGTGATGAGCAAGGCCAAGGCAGCTTAGAAACTGTTTTGTGAGTTCATGGGATGTAAATCCATTTGGAAGGTGGGTGTTTTGTGCACAATTAAGTCATCACTTTGCAAACCAATTCTATATTACAGTGTCTGTTTCCAGTCCCGGCTGTTCCACTTGAATCCTGCTTCGTGTGAACATGCGCTCTGGGAGGTCACAGATGAAAACACTGCTGCTTAAGTCCCTTCCACTCATGTGAAAGACCAGGATAGAGGCCCAGCCTCCTGTCTTCAGCCTGGCTCAGCCCTGGCTTTTGCTGGCATTTGGGGGAATTATCCAGCAAATGAAAGTTCTTTCTGTGTGTGTCTGTCTGTCTCTGTCTCTTCTTGTTTCTCTACTTTTCAAACAAAACAAAAAATAAAAAAATAAAAAAAAAGTAGTTTGGGATGTCTGCAATCTAAACTCAACTGTGTGGGTAAGTGTGAGGAAAGGGGACAGATGAGACATGGAGAGGTAAACAAGGACCTGTTCTTTACAGATTTTTGATCCAGTTGGGAGCCTGAACATGTTTGGAATTTTTTTTTTCAAACTTTTTTTAATTTGTTTAATTTTATTTTTTTAAATTTCTCAGGTGTAGGATGTGAAAGAAGGAACTGAGGCTAAGGGATCAAATGGAAGAGAACATCCTTAAAATCAAAGGTTGCCAATCACACATACAAATGTCCCCACTGCTTTACAGTTGCATGTGTGGGACATGTTAGTGAGCTCAGGTTCTTTGGCTCACTCACAAATAGAAATTGACAATAGATCAATATGCACCCAGACATGGTTTATTTGGAATTATGCTTGAATGGAAGGGATACAGTTTGGCAGGAAGAAATTCTGCCGGCTGGCTCCCTAGTGGGAGCTAAACAGGTGTTTTATTGGGTTGAATAGGCTTGGTGATTCCCCCACTGCAGAGAACACTGAGTGTGTACCTAGCCGCCTGTTTCCTGCACTAGAGCTTTTGGTTTTTGCACATAATATGTGCTAAAAGGCACTTTTACTTGCTACCACTACCAGAGGTTAGTCACTACCAGAGATAAGTAAGTCACCTATGAGTTGCTTTGGGCCATTCTGGGCATGTGAGCTACAGTCCCTAGAACTGTAGCAGGTGGTCTTCTGAAGCTAGGATCTGGGTGCTCCTTCCTCCTGATTGGTTTGGACCTGGAAATGGGTACATGTCAGGATCATAAAGTGGGTACATGGCTGGAGAGACTTGATTGAGTGACTGCTATTTGTGTCATGTCTCATGGCTCTCAAAGCTGAGCATAATGACGCTGTACTTTACAGGAGAAGTTCGTAGATTCTGGTCTAGAATTGTCACTTATTGTTATATTATTATTATATTGGAAAACATTTTACAATCAGAAATCAAATGTTTTCTTCAGTAACTTCTGTGGTCAGCATTTTCATCATTGCCACAAGGTCGATTTTTCTCTTAATTCATGCTAACAAGTCTTCCTAATTATTCCAAGTCGCTAAAATATCTTTACTTGTTCCGTCATTTGATTTTACTGAAAGACTGAACAGGTTACAATTTAGCTGTCTGATCAAACAAATACTGCATCCGCTGGTCAGTCTTCAAACTTTAATTCTGTCTCTGAGGGGACACAAGGATATTAAATCCCCAAAATTCTTCTATTCAACAAAAAATAGAGTTTGGTAGTATAATCAGGCACACTGTGTAGATTTCTAAGTTTGACACAATATTTACCTCTTAAAGGATGGACACAAGAAAAAAAGAAGGAATGGGAAGAAGCAGGAGGTTATCTATGAAGAACATGAGAAAGATATGGGGGTAGGAGAAAGAAACTTTGGGAACGCATCTGGAATAAGGGCAAAGAAAGGGGTTAGAAAACTTATGTAAGTCAGTTTCCCCTTATATGATAAATTTATTTTTTAAATTTAAAAAATGGTAATCCATTGTTATTAGAGAAGTGTAGTGACATTCATTCTTATGTGCAAATAAGTAGTATTTGCCACTTTCAATATATTTCTAATGATCTAATTTATGTAATGTTTAATTGTGAAATATTAGACCCCATGTGAGGAAGATTGGAGTTATCTTACCTTTCAACTTATCTGATATCCAGGCTAACATTTCATGATGACTCATACGTTATAGCAGTGCTTCTAATGAAGAGAGGCACTTACAGAAAGGGAGGTGGAGTAATGTGTTTTAGATTCAAAGGAAGTGGTGTTTTTGTCTTAAGTCCACTGCTATTAGCTGTGTTGCCTTAAGTAACTTACTTTTATTCTCTAAACTCCAATATTTTCATATAAAAGGTATGGATAAAAATGCCTCCTAAGATTTTTGGAGAATAAAAGTAAGATTTATATATAGAATACATACATTTGAAAATTGGCATGGTTATATGTTGAATAAATTACATATATGATTACCATGGTTATGATGATTTTCATGAACAATAGTGACTGAATGTCTATGAAAAGCTACTAATTCATCCCTAGGAGATTTGCATAGGCTTTGAGTTTAGGAAAACAAGTGTGAAGCTTTTGGAAACTAAAAGGACATACATGATTCAACATCCTGTAGAATCAGCATCGCTCACTGCATCTACAGTTGCATGCAAGCCCAGGAACTTGTACTTTTCTAAACCTGCCTAATATAAGAAACAGTATTTTTTCTAGTAAAAAGTTGATTGAGCAGTGGTCTATTTAGAACCTACAATAATATCCACATGAAATATGGTGTTGACAGTTATAGAAAACTGATAAAAATTAAATTCTGCTGCATGGTAAGGATATGAGTTTGAGAGGAACAGAAGAGAAGAATTTTCTTTGCTCTGCAGGTCTTCCCATTTAAGCAGTCCACATGAATTCCTAGAAATGTGCACCTCTGTGGAGATCCAGCAAATGGGAAAGTGTTAGTTTCCAAATCTGCTACCCTCTGAGGAACACTCCTGCTGGGCTGAAGCTGACTGTTCATTTTAGGCTTCATTTACTATTTAGTCTTCAGAGGGATTTTCAATATGAACAATAGAAGTGTTGCTCTAATTTTACTTGTTCTTATTCTGTCAATGAATAAATAAAAACTTGGAAATCTGCAGGTTTGAAAATGAAACAAACACAAAGATTAGTTATTTATGCTCAGGTTTACTAAAAATTTATGTATTTAGAAATTAGCTTCAGTAGAATAATAGATTTATCCCTGAATATTCTCATGATGAAATATTTTATCATTTCAAGGTATTAAAATACTTTAGTTCCACCTCACCAAATCCTTACTACATTATTAACCCTACTGAACTTAAGGTTGATTTGATGTACATGAAATTAGTGACTATCCCAAAATTTTAGCAAGAGAGTTAGGGAAAGTAAATTAAAAATCAGAGCCTTGATTCCCGGGTGGTTGATTAGCTCCTAAGGCAGAATTACCTCTGACAAAATCACTGTTCAATATTCAAAATTTGCTATTTAAAGAACATAAAATCATACAAATAAAATTAATACAGCAAGACTGACCAGATTTTTGAGATATAAAGCATTTCAGATCTACAGTCATTTATTGAAATGGAGAGAAGATAATTTAGTAACTTTCATGAAATAATATGTATATATAAGAAAAAAATTAAGGAATAAAGGAGTCATAGTAGGTGGTTTATAATGATTAAATTCACTTGAAATGAGAAGCATTGATAAAAGTAGAATCCACCTATGTAAATGTAGATTTGCTAGGTACAATATAACACTAAGGAATCAAGACCAGAAGAGATCCACCACATCTTATATTATTTCATTAAAATAGTAAGTAGCAGCAAAAAAGGAACAAATATCATTAGTAACTGCAAAGTAGCTGAAAGGAGGAGGAAAGTGTTAAAAGGCAACAATCTATTGTACTGTTTTGGAGGAGTTTTAGCTGTGGTCACTTTGGACTGGGAACTCTTAGGGATTCTACTAGTAATTTTTTTTTCTAATTTCCAACTAGCAATAAAATAAAATAAGTATTGTTCCTCTAGTCTCTAGTTTTTACTACAGAGTGGCTAATTTTCTTAAGAAAATGAAAAGCTTAGTCTTGTCCTGTAAGCTTTGGAAGTATATTATCATTTCCTTTGTGTCAAGGGTTCAGGGTTTCTCAGTAGATTTTCTCCCCTAGACCTTCTATTATAGAAAGGGAAACATGCAGCACACGCAACAGCAACAGCAACAAATCCAATATAAAGAAAACACAGATAGACAAGCAGTAGTTCATTCAATCTCTTTTTCATGATGGATAGCCCAGCATTAGGCTGAGCTAGAAGAACAAAACAGACGTGAAAATGATGCAAGCGCACAGCTGTTTGGAACCATTCTATCACTGCCACTCCTTCAATGTGAATGACTGAGCAACAAAGATTACACCTAAAATTTATATTTTTTCTGCACAGTGACTCTGCCTTCGAGAAAATTAGACCATCTCCAAGCATAATGTAGACAAGCATGCAGAGCACACTTGTTCTTCTCTCTGAGGCCAACATTTAAACCTATATTTTCTATAAAATACATATATGGTTTGGGAAAAAAATGTGACATGGGCAGCATATCTGTAGATGGCATTGGTGTCCTACTACACAAACTGCCTAGCATGTTCTTTACAAGATTCTAGACTGTGATCCAACCACAAAGTTAGTGTGCTGAAATTAACAGATGAAATACAGTGGGACTTGTTTCAAGATGCAGGTTCATCTTGAAACAATTTCAAAGAAAACTAAATGTGTTTTACATAAATCTGGGCTAAATATTGTTAAAGAAAATTTCCCTTAAAGATCTAGCCATTTGAATTTGGATGTCACAGGTACATTTAAGAAATAAAATCAGTAAGAGTAGTCAATATCTGATACTGTTAATCAACAAAACTTGTTCTCTTTATATATTTAGGGATTATTTAAATTCTTAAGCTGGTATAATTATAGATTCACAAACAATTATAAGAAATAAAACAGAAATATTCCATTGTAGCCTTTATACATGTGCCTGCACTTATTGCCATTGACACATTGCACTGATTTAGTTGATTTTCACAATTATACAAGGGTCTGTGATAATTCTAAATTAAAGGTTTAATTTTACATGCAGTCATTAATGTATGCATGTTACATGTATTGCATTCTATATAATTTATTACATGTGTGGTTCTACCCACATAAAAAATAAATGCGCCCTTCAGTACATGATTGCTGTGTATTACACTTTTATGAGGTTTAAGTTAAAGTGAAAAGAAAGAGAATATCTTATTTCAAAGATAGATTTAATTTTAGGAATCAGAATAAATATGTGTTAAGGGAAAAGTGAGATATACAGAAAAAACTGCCACTAATGATGAGAATATCAAGTATACTTTACTGGCTGTTACTAGATTATACAGGTGATTAAGGACAAAGGCATTCTTCAAATCAATTTCATGGAGCTATGTTTTACATACAATAAAGTGCATTCACATGAACTTATACAGTACAATGGGCTTTGACAGATATATTTACCCGCATAACCACCATGCAATCAAGATGTAGAGCATTTCCATCACCTCAGGCAACTATTAATCTGATTTATATCGCTTTAGATTTGTTTTTTCTTTCTGTACCAGAGCTTCCTGTAAATTGATTCACACATAACATAGTGTTTTGTCTCTAGCTTATTTAACTCATCATAATCTTCTTGATATTCATCCATGTTGTTAAATGCATCTGTAATTTATTTTTTTATATTGGTAAGATATAGTCCTTAAATTTATATGAAGCAATCTTTCATGTATATTGAGGTTATATTGAGTCATTGGCCATTATAAAAATAGTGGTCAGGAATATTTTCATTCAAGTGTCTTTTTATGTGCATTTTCATGGAAGGAAGTCAATTCTCAGACATTATAGAATTATTAGGAAGTATGACAAATCTGTATAAATTTATAAAATAATCTTACTGAGTTATGAACAAGAGTTCCTGTTTCTCTACACCATTGCCAATACTTGCGTTTGCCAACTTTCTTTTTAAACTTTGGCTTCAGTCCACTTAAGTAATTTTATTTTAACTTAAATTTCCTTGTTACTGATTTCCAGTTTATTTTATTTACTTGTTAATTATTGGTGTTTGTTGAACTGTACTTTTTAATATCTTCTTGCCTTGCACAATATTTGCTCAAGCCATTTCTAAAATTTTAAAGCAGCATTTTTTAAATTTATTTGAAAGACAGAGTAACAGAGAGAGAGAGAGCAAGAAAGAGAGACAGAGATCCTCCATGTACTGGTTCACTTTCCAAAGCCCACAATAGTCAGAGTTAGGCCAGGTCAAAGCCAGGAGACTGGAAATCCATGTGGGTCTTTCACATGGGTGGCAGAAATGCAAGTACTTTGGTCATCATTTCTTGAATTCCAGCTACAGTAGAAGAGAGCTGGATCAGAAACAGAGGAACTGGACTCAAATCAGTACTCTTATATAGGATGTGTGTGTCCCAAGCAGCAATATAACCCCCTGTGCCACAGCATTCATTTTTATTTTCTTCTTTATTTTATGGTGCAATAAACACATTGATTTACATTGGGGCAGTTGTAGGTACATTGGAAAAATACACACAAGTTGATATATGAAGTTAGTTTCTTTTTAAAAATTCATTAAAATACAGTGTACATAACAAGGAATACACTTAAGTATATAGATCAGTGATGTTCCGTTGTCATCTATCACACTCGTAATCAACACACATACTAAGAAC
Source organism: Oryctolagus cuniculus (assembly GCF_051225735.1). Classification (NCBI taxonomy): domain Eukaryota; kingdom Metazoa; phylum Chordata; class Mammalia; order Lagomorpha; family Leporidae; genus Oryctolagus; species Oryctolagus cuniculus. The sequence goes on along the minus strand of NC_142871.1, from coordinate 27,559,116 downwards.
AAAGCGCTACTAGTACCCCAGGGTCGTCACTATTCCCACCCTCACCATTTCTTTTTCTTTCAATACATGAAACAGAATATATAGTCATTGACATGATATGTCTCATATGAGTCAGTGAAGCATTATTTATAAACATATACCAAACTATTTGACATCCATACAGCTTTTATCATCTCTCTATATATTAACAGCCACCCACAAGAGAAAATATGAAATACATGTGTTTTCAGAACTAGCTTATGTCACTTACCATATGATCTGCTGTTGCATCCATTTTGTTTATGTATGTTAGGATTTCATTCTTTTTTTAAAGATTTCTTTCTTTTTTATTTATTTGAAAGAGTTACAGGAAGAGAGAGAGAGAGAGAGAGAGAGAGAGAGAATCTTCCATCTGCTGCTTCACTCCCCAAATGGTGACAATAACCAGGGCTGGGCCAGGCTGAACCCAGGAGCCCAGAGCTTGGGTCATTCAGATGGGTGCATGGCCCAGAAATTGAACCATCCTCAATTGTGTTCCCAGGCACATTATCAGGGAGCTGGATAGGAAGTGGAATGGTCAGGTTTTGAATTGGCACCCATATGGAATGTTGGTGGAGGTTTAACATACTGTGCCGCAGTTCCAACCCCAGGATTTCATTCTGTTTTATGGGTAACATTCCATGGTGTATAAGTGCATCAGTTTATCTGTTCATCAGCTGATGGGCATCTAGGTTGATTCCATATCTTATCTATTGTGACTTGAGCTGCTATAAACACAGGAATGCAAGTAACTTTTCCATATATTGTTTTCATTTCCTTTTGATTTATTCAAAGGAGAGGAGTAGCTGAGTAATTTTGTCGATCTATTTTGAGTTCTCTGAGGAAACTCCACACTGTTTTCTATAATGCTTGTACCAATTTACATTCTCACCAATAGTGTATTAGAATAAATTTTTTTTCTACACTCTCACCAGTATTTGTTACTTTTTGATTTTTGGATGATAACTATTATAACTGGTGAAACTTTGTTGTGCTTTTTTATTTGCGTTTCCCAGATGGCTAGTGATCCTGAGCATTTTTTTTTCAAGTGTTTGTTGGCCATTTGCATTTCCTCCTTTGAAAAATACCAGTTCATATCATTTGCCCATTTATTAACTGGAGTGTTCATTTGTTGCTATTGGGCTTCTTCATCTCCTTATATATGCTGCTTATTAATCCTTTATTAGTTGTATAGTTTGCAAATATTTTCTCTCATTCAGTCAGTTGCCTCTTCGCATTGTTGAGTGCTTATTTTCTGTGAATAAACTTTTTAATTTGATGTAATTCCAACTGTCAATTTTTGCTTTTAATGCCTGTGTTTCTGGGATCTTATCAGAAAGCAGCTGTGTAGGCCAACATCTTACAGACTTTCCTCTAGGCTTTCCTTCAGTAATTTGATGGTTTTAGGTTTTAGGATTAGATCCTTGATCCATTGTGACTTGATTTCTGTATAGTGTAAGGTAAGATTATCGTTTCAAAATTTTTCATGTAACATTACAATCTACCAAACATCATTTTTTGAAGACAATATCCTTTCTCCAAGGACTTATTTTGACTCATTTGTCTAAAATTAGTTGGTCTAGATGTGCAGATTAATTTCTGTTTTTTCTATTGTGTTCCTTTGGCCTACATGTCTATTTTAGTACCAGTACTAGGTAGTTCTGATTATAATAGACCTGTATTATATCTTGAAAGCTTGGCTAATGATACCTCAGGCTTTGTTCTTATCATTTATTATTGCTGTGGGTCATATAGTATTTTGTATTTCCATGCAAGTTTTAGGATTTTTTTTTCTAAATTTCTAAAGATTGTCCTTTCTAAAGATTTATTTAGGTTGGAATTGCATTGAACCTCTAAATTTGTTTGGTAGTATGGACATTTTAGTATAAATTCTTCCAATCCTTGAGCATAGATGATTTTTTCCATTTTTCTATGTCTTCTATTTCTTTCCTTAAAGATTTATAATTTTCATGGTAATGATATTCTATATTCTTTATTTAATACTTTTCAAGGCACATTTTTTTTTGTAGTTTTTGTGAGTAGGACTGATATTACAAATTGTTTCTCAGCCTGAGCCTGAGTACTGTTGATGTATAAGAGTGCTATTGATTCTTGTGTGTTGATTTTGTATTCTGCAAATTTGTTGAATTCTCTTACATGTTCCAATAGTAACGTAGAGGAGTATTTTGGTTTCCCTATGTATAGGATCAAAACATCTACAAATAGGGATAATTTGACTTCCTCTTTTCCAAGTTGTATCCATTTTGTTTCTTTTTTTTCTAAGATAAAATTTTCAGACTTTATTGAATAATATTAGTGAGAGTAGACATCCTTGTCTACTCTGAATCTTAGTGTAAATGTTTCTGGATATTCCCCATTCAATATGATGCTGACTGTGGATTTGTCACATAATGTCTTTACTCTGGTAAGATATGTTACTTCTATGCCCAATGTCTTAATCATTTTATCATGAGTGATATTGTATTTTATCAAAAATCATTCTCTGCATCTATTGAGATGATCATATTGTTTTATTCTTCATTTTATTGATGTGTTGTATCACACATGTTGGTTCACACATGCTGAGCTATCCCTGCTTCTTGGTATAAATCCCAATTTGTCGCTATGGCTGATCTTTGCAATATGTTGCTGATTCAGTTTGCTATTATTTTGTTGAGGCTTTTACATCTATCTTGAACAGGGATTTGTCTATAGTTCTCTTTTTTGTTGTTGTTGTATGGTTCTCTGGTTTTGGAATTAACATAATGCAGTATTCAGAGAATGAGACTAGAGAGTTTCTCTCCCTTTTATTTATTTTCAATAATATAAGAAAATTAGAATTAGTTCTTCCTTTGAAGTTTGGTAGAATTCAGTTGCACAACTATTTGATCCTGGTCTTTTGCTTGTTGGAATGTCTTTATTATTGATTCAACATCAGCCCTGCTTATTGGTCAATTCAGGTTTTCTGTGTCTTTATGACTCAGTTTCTGTTGATTACATGTGTCCAAAAATCTACCCATTTCTTCCAGAATTTCCAATTTGTTGGAATATAGCTATTTGTAGTAATTCCTAAAAAATTCTGATAACAGTTGTAACATCTCATTTTTCATCTCTGATTTTGTTAATTTGGATCTTTTTTTTTTTTTAGTTTGGCTAATGGTTTGCTCATTTTTTTTTTCCAAAACACAGTTCTTCATTTCACTGATTTTTGTATATTTTTAAAATTTTTATTTTGTTTCTTTCTTCTCTGATTTTTACTATTTCTTTCCATCTAATAATTTTGGGTTTAGTTTGTTAAAGTTTTTCTATGTCCTTGAAATACATTGTTAGATCATTTATTTGGTACTTTCCAAGTTTATATATTTTGGAAATTATTACTATATACTTTCCTCTTTTTTAATTTTTATTAGGTAAATATAAATTTCCAAAGTACAGTTTATGGATTCCCCCCCATGACTTCCCTCCCACCAGTAACCCTCCCATCTCCCGCTCCCTCTCCCATTCCATTCACATCAAGATTCATTTTCAATTATCTTTATATACAGAAGATCGATTTAGTATATATTAAGTAAAGATTCCATCAGTTTGCACCCACAAAGAACACAAAGTGTAAAATACTGTTTCAGTACTTGTTATAGCATTAATTCACATTGGACAACACATTAAGGACAGAGATTCTACATGAGGAGTAAGTGCACAGTGACTCCTGTTGTTGACTTAACAAATTGACACACTTGTTTATGGCGTCAGTAATCTCCCTAGGCTCTTGTCATGAGTTAGCAAGGTTATGGAGGCCTTTTGAGTTCGTCGACTCTGATCATACTTAGACAAGGTCATAGTCAAGGTGGAAGTTCTCTCCTCCCTTCAGAGAAAGGTACCTCCTTCTTTCAAGGCCCGTTCTTTCTACTAGGATCTCACTTACAGAGATCTTTCATTTAGGGTTTGTTCTTTTGTTGTTGTTTGTTTGTGTGTGTGTGTGTGTGTGTGTGTGTGTTTGTTTTTGCCATCGAGTCTTGGCTTTCCATGCCTAAAATACTCTCATGGGCTCTTCAGCCAGATCCGAATGCCTTAAAGGCTGATTCTGAGGCCAGAGTGCTGTTAGGACATCTGCCATTCTATGAGTCTGCTGTGTATCCCACTTCCCATGTTGGATCGTTCTCTCCATTTTTGATTCTATCAGTTAGTATTAGCAGACACTAGTCATCTGTATGTGATCCCTTTGACTCTTAGAACAATCAATATGATCTATTGTGACCTGAAATTGCTAACTTGGACTTGTGAGATGCATTGGTACATGCCACCTTGATGGGATTGTATTGGAATCCCCTGGCTCGTTTCTAACTCCACCTTTTGGGGCAAGTCCGATTGAGCATGTCCCAAATTGTACATCTGCTCCCTCTCTTATTCCCACTCTTATATTTAACAGAGATCACCTTAAAGTTAAATTTAAACACCTAAGAATAAATGTGTGTTAATTGCAGAGTTCAACCAATAGTATTAAGTAGAACAAAATAATACTAAAAGGGATAAAGTATTCAATTGTATATTAACAGTCGGGACAAGGGCTGATCAAGTCACTGTTACTCGTAGTGTCCATTTAACTTCACCAGGTTTCCTTTTTTGGTGCTTAGTTAGTTGTTACCGATCAGGGAGAACATATGATATTTGTCCCTTTGGGATTTTCTTAATTCACTCAGCATGATGTTTTCCAGATTCCTCCATTTTGTTGCAATGACCGGATTTCATTGTTTTTTACTGTTGTATAGTATTCTATAGAGTACATGTCCCATAATTTCTTTATCCAGTCTACTGTTGATGGGCATTTGGGTTGGTTCCAGGTCTTAGCTATTGTGAATTGAGCTGCAATAAACATTAATGTGCAGAGAGCTTGTTTGTTTGCCAATTTCATTTCCTTTGGGTAAATTCCAAGGAGTGGGATGGCTGGTTGTATGGTAGGGTTATATTCAGGTTTCTGAGGAATCTCCAGACTGACTTCCATAGTGGCTTAAGCAGTTTGCATTCCCACAAACAGTGAATTAGTGTCCCTTTTTCCCCACATCCTTCCCAGCATCTGTTTTTGGTAGAATTCTGAATGTGAGGCATTCTGACCAGGGTGAGGAGAAACCTCATTGTGGTTTTGATTTGCATTTCCCTGATTGCTAGTGATCTTGAACATTTTTTCATGTGTCTGTTGGCCATTTGGACTTCCTCTTTTGAAAAATGTCTATTGAGGTCCTTGGCCCATCTCTTAAGTGGGTTGTTTGTTTTGATGTTGTGGAGTTTCTTGATCTCTTTGTAGATTCTGGTTTTTAACCCTTTATCTGTTGCATAGTTTTTTTTCCCATTCTGTCAGTTGCCTCTTCACTTTTCTGACTGTTTCTTTTGTAGTACAGAAACTTCTCAATTTGATGCAATCCCAAATGTTAATTTTGGCTTTGACTGCCTGTGCTTCTGGGGTGTTTTCCAAGAAGTCATTGCTGGTACCTATATCTTGCAGGGTTTCTCCAATGTTCTCTAATAATTTCATGATGTCAGGTCATAGATTTAGATCTTTAATCCATGTTGAGTGGATTTTTGTGTAAGGTGAAAGGTTGGGGTCTTGCTTCATGCTTCTGCACGTGGAAATCCAATTTTCCCAGCACCATTTATTGAATAGACTGTCCTTACTCCAGGGATTTGTTTTGGATCCTTGATCAAGTATAAGTTGGCTGTAGATGTTTGGATTGATTTCTGGTGTTTCTATTCTGTTCCATTGATCTATCCATCTGTTACTGTACCAGTACCATGCTGTTTTGATTACAACTGCCCTGTTGTATGTCATGAAATCTTGTGTTGTGATGCCTCCGGCTTTGTTTTTGTTGTACAAGATTGCTTTGGCTATTCGAGGTCTTCTGTTTCTCCATATGAATTTCAGTATCATTTTTTCCAGATCTGAGAAGAATGTCTGTGGTATTTTGATTGTTATCACATTCAATCTATAAATTACTTTTGGGAGAATGGACATTTTGATGATATTGATTCTTCCAATCCATGAGCATGGAAGATTTTTCCATTTCTTGGTATCCTCTTCTATTTCTTTCTTTAAGATTTGGTACTTTTCATTGGGCCATCTTCTACTGCTTTCCCAGCCCATAGCAGAGAGGTAGATCAGAAGTGGAGCAGCCAGGACACAAACCGGTGCCCACACTGTAGGCGGAGGCTTTACTTGCTATGCCACAGTTCTGGCCCCATAGATAAAAATCTAAAAAGATAACTCTTCCCTCCATTCTTCCCTCACATTCTTCTGTTCCGTTCTTTTTTCTTTAATTTTTTCAAAAACATAATTTCAATGTACTTTATAATCACATTTTTATGCATTCTTTTAAATTCCTTTTTAGAGGCAGTTCATTTATCTTTTCTTCTTCACAATCTGATGTTAATGAATATTACTGTGTTCCTTTTGGGGAGCCATATACTTTATTGTTCATGTTTTTTGTGTTTCTATGCTGATTTTTGTATATCTGGGGGATTGTGCATTGTTATTTCCTCTGGGTGTTTTTATTTTTTTTGATTGAAATTTTTATTCTTGGAAATGTGCCCCTTTGGCTTGGTGGAGTGCTGGAGACTTGCACTGGAATTCCAGGGTTGTGCACTGCTTGGGGGCTGCCGAGCTCTGGCCACCACCTGTGAGTGAGGCAAAAGTCCAGAATAAGACTTCCAAGTTGGAAGTGGTTTAGCACCTCTGGCTAGTGTGTTTCCAATCCTAGCCCTTCTCTCTGCTGATTGGTGGCCTACTGAGAGCTCATGGTTTATCTGAACACCCCACCTATCCAGGCACATGTACCATACAGTACACCAACGCACTTTATAGCATTTTTTCCAAGCCCTCTGTGAGATGTGTCCCCAGCATGCAGGGAGCTCCTTTGACCACAACGGTGCATAGGAACCCAGCCACAACCCATGTCCATCTCAGCTCTGTAACCTAGGCCCAGAACTCAGAGCCAAGGCACAGGGACTCCTTTCTTCAGCCTGTGAGCTGTCTCATCCCTTGTGTGATCTGCCCGCTTTTCCTAAAATCAGGACTGAGATGGGCTACATCTCCACCACTGCAAATTGTGTCCAGCACTTTGGTGGAAGGATTGGGGAGAAACAATGTGTACTTCCTTCATGGAGCAAACTAGTTGCTCCGCCTCCCCGCCAGTTCCCCAGGCGTTAATCCAGGGCAGTGAGAATCTTGTAATTCTTCCTCAAAGTTACCAATGTCATAAGTTGTGGCAGCCTCTTCTCCAGCTTGCCTGGGAATATAGTGGTTCTCAGTGCCCGCCATGAATATGCAGGAGTTGATGGACTAGTGTGGCTGGCAGTTGTGTGCCTGTTCACTCACTGCTCTGTGGCATCTCTGTTCTGTTCTGACCATTCTCCTCTGAAAATTTCTCTCAATCAGTCTCCTACGAATTCACTCCTTCTTTTGTTTTCTGGTATCTGTCTGTGGCCTAGGTCAGTGTAACTTCTCCCTAGTCAGCCATCCCGTATCTCTAGCATTCATTTTTAAAATTGGATTGTGTTACTTTTTTTCATTATTAGTTAAAGAAAAGGAAAAAAAAAGTTTAAAATGTGTTCATTTTTCACTATGATTGTCCAGGTTAATTCTAGTTATAAGAATCTGTATCGGGCCGGCGCCGTGGCTCACTAGGCTAATCCTCCACCTTGCGGCGCCGGCACACCGGGTTCTAGTCCCGGTCGGGGCGCCGGATTCTGTCCCGGTTGCCCCTCTTCCAGGCCAGCTCTCTGCTATGGCCAGGGAGTGCAGTGGAGGATGGCCCAGGTGCTTGGGCCCTGCACCCCATGGGAGACCAGGAAAAGCACCTGGATCCTGGCTCCTGCCATCGGATCAGCGCGGTGCGCCGGCTGCAGCGGCGGCCATTGGAGGGTGAACCAATGGCAAAGGAAGACCTTTCTCTCTCTGTCTCTCTCTCTCACTGTCCACTCTGCCTGTCAAAAAAAAAAAAAAAAAAAAAAAAAAAAAGAATCTGTATCATATTTATCCTTTTAAAATATTTAAATATATCTGCAACTTTAAAAATAACTGATGTTTTAAAAAATAGAAAAGTAATTTTAAGTTCACACTGGTATATAAATAAAATACATGCTAATAGCATTGAAGATAAGACCTGAAAATCAGTGTTGTTAAGTATTTTGCAATTCACATAAAGAGATATGATTCTTTGAATCTAGGGTACACATGAAGATCATTCAAAAAGTTCTTGAGAAGTATATATTGTGACAAAATTGCACATGGCTTTCAAAGATGTTTGCACCAAAATTTACTTACTTTTAACTCCATTTTCCATGAACATTTTGAAGTACCCTCACGTTGTGTGCTTTCATTCATGTGAAATGTCCAGAAAGAGTCTTAGAGAAACAGAAAGTGAATCATAGTCACTACAGCTAGGGAAAGGAACTCGGAAGAGATTGACTATTCATGCAGTTAACAAACTTCTGGGGATAGTAGAAATAATTTAAAAGAAGATTGTGTAATATGTAATTGGTAATACATTATATTTGGAGCAGGTTGAAATTAGTATACTTTGCAAATGTATTTTGAGTCTTCTCCTTTGGGGTACATTGTAGGTTTTCCCCTTCTTGCAATTAAATGAGTCCATGTGAGTTTCTTTGGCCAGAAGCATGGTGGGTGTTACATACAAAGGAAAGCTTTAAGAGTGAGTGCATTAGTTGCCGTATCTCTGTCCCCTAAATATTAAACTATTGTTACATTAGCTGGCTCACTACCCAAATGTTCCCAACAGCTGGGACTGGGTGAGGCCAAATCCAGGAGTCAGGAACTCAATTAAGACCTCCCATATGGATATCAGGAACCTACCCACCTAATCCATCTTATACTGCATCCCCGTGTGCTCATTAGCAAAAAGCTGGAATCAGAAGCAAAGCCATAATTCAGATCCAGGCACTCTGATATGGAATGTAGGCATCTTAACCACTGTGCAAACATCTGCCCCTGAGGTCATATATTCTTTCAGTAATACCACCACTTGTGAGAAACACATCTGTTTTTGCACAAAATCTCTGATTTAGGGCGCATAAGTATGACAGGAGGGAATGATTAGAAATTATAGATCTTATATTTTAAATTGATGTGATTACAAGAACGGAATAGTCTAATTTTTTAATCTTCCATTTCCTCTGTCAAGGCAGGATGCGAGGAGTGGTGCTCTTCCTTGTGGGTAAAATAGCTAAGCAGAAATCAAGGAAGAAAATGCAAGATAGAATGTGAGTTAAAATTCATTATTTCAAAGGCCTCCTGAGACCTCTCTGGAAAGGTTTTTAAAGTTATTTAAGTTGGGTGCAACATAACATTGTCAAGATCTAAATGAAAGATTTAGTTAATCTCAATAAATAATAAACAATTTTTTAGTTGTCTTGATACCATATACATAAACCTCCTCCAGAGGCTTTGGTGTTGGTATGCTTTTTTGGGTAGGATTGAGGCATTTTGGCCTTATTAGGCCAATTATCACCATTAAACTATTACACATTTGTTATAACCATGTCAGTTTAACCACAATTTCTAATATTCATCTTTAAGTACTTCAAAAGTTATTAAAAAATCAGATAAGAATTGGGCAATGAAGTACTCTGTCTTAGTTGATAATGGTCACAGAAAAACTTTCACCAAATTAGTTCATTTACCATGATTTCATTTCCAATGTTTACGGAAAGAATTTCCCGTAAAAACAAAAAAAAAACTGAATAAAGAAAAGGAAAGAAGTTTAAAATTTGTTCATTTTTCACTATGATTGTCCAGGTTATTATTTTTATCAGCAATAAAAATGACTTGAAGTTTAAAATGAAATCAATCGTTAACTCTTGCTTGTTTCTTCTGGATAGGCTTACATTTTGGTTTTAAATACAAAATTGATGCAACTGGAAACCATTATGGTGAGTGAAACAAGCCAGTCTCAAAAAGACAAATATCATTTATTGTCACTGATATGTGGCTTTTTGTATAGGATACAAAAATGTATTACATTTTGTGACAAGACTGTCATTTTTAGCCCTGTTCATACTCATGTAGAATTGTGGTCTTCATACTTTGTATTTGTTGAATATTTTGGTTAGTGGTGAATTCAACCTGTAATTATAGAGTACATTAAAATTATGTCTTTGCAAAAATTAATGAAAAGAAAACCACAGAGGGAAAAAAAGAGGGAATAGAGGAGGAGGAAAAGAAGGAAGAATGGCTATCTTGAAACTGTACTCGTGAAATACATGAAATCCATTTTCTTTATATTAATGGAAATAAAAAAGAAAAAAAATGTAGAGAAACCCATTCAGACCGACAACATGATCCAGATCAGAGGAGCTAGGATTTTTTTTAAATATGTTATTTTATTTATTTATTTGAAAAGAAGAGTAACTCAGGAGAGAGAGAGAGAGAGAGAGAGAGAGAGAGAGAGATCTTTCATCTGCTGGTTCAGTCCTGAAATGCCAGCCTGTGCAGGGCCAGGCTGAAGGCAGGAGCCTAGAACTCCATCTGAGTCTCCCACATGGAGTACAATGCTATTATGCACTGCCTTCCCAGGCACATTAGCAGGAAGCTGGATTGCCTGATCAAATGCTGAGTAGCCAGGATTTGAACTGTAAGTGTGATATGGAATGCAGGCATTTCAAGTGGCAGCTTAACCTACTGCACCACAACACTAGCCCCAAGTTAGGATTCTGAGTATATAAACTATGCTAATTATGTTGTCTTTTTTTTTTTTTTTTTTTTGACAGGCAGAGTGGACAGTGAGAGAGAGAGAGAGAGAGAAAGAAAGGTCTTCCTTTGCCGTTGGTTCACCCTCCAATGGCCACCGCGGCTGGTACTCTGCGGCCGGCGCACTGCGCTGATCCGATGGCAGGAGCCAGGTACTTATCCTGGTCTCCCATGGGGTGCAGGGCCCAAGCACTTGGGCCATCCTCCACTGCACTCCCTGGCCACAGCAGAGAGCTGGCCTGGAAGAGGGGCGACCGGGACAGAATCCGGCGCCCCGACTGGAACTAGAACCCGGTCTTTTTGATTTTCAATTTCAAGATTCTCTAATAATCTAAACTACATTATAGATGGCACACATATTTTAATATTCACTCACAAATTTGTGTCCACATATAGTGAATTGAAAACAAGCCACTAATCAAATTTCAAACTCAGTACACAATTTTTCTTTTAAAATTATAATGAATGAAAACCTCTAATCCTGTTAGATATTTCAAATGAATATACTATATCAAAATACATCGCAGATCATGTCTTCAAATTTCAAATGCAGATTTTAATATAAAATCAACTTAGACTTTTCCAAAAATACTTTAAATCTCTAGATTTATTACTGTATTTCTGAGACAAATGAATATACCATTTAAAAATATTACTCATTAAATTAAAAGTAAAACTACAGTAGTATTTCAAGATTTACATAGTTTATGGTTTTGTATGTGTATACATGTTGGAAGTAGTTTTACATAAGAAAAATGCTATTTTACTAGTAATTTGATACTTATTTTCTCTACTTCCATAAATATGTGCTTTTTTTTTTTTTATTTGACAGGTAAAGTTATAGACAGAGAGAGAGAGACAGAGAGAAAGGTCTTCCTTCCATTGGTTCACTCCCCAAATAGCCACCATGGCCGGTGCTGAGCCAATCCGAAGCAAGGAGCCAGGTGCTTCCACCTGGCTTCCCATGCAGGTGCAGGAGCCCAAACACCTGAGCCACCCTCCACTGCTTTCCTGGGCCACAGCAGAGAGCTGGACTGGACGAGGAGCAACCAGGACTAGAACCTGGCACCCATATGGGATGCTGGCACCGCAGGCGGAGGATTAACCAAGTGAGCCATGGTGCCAGCCCAATAAATATGTGCTTAGAACTAGACAATTAACCTCAACCAGTAGTTCTTAATTTTTTGGCCTCTAGGACCACTGTAGGGTCCTCAAAATTATTGATGATCAAGGAAAAGCCTTTCTTAATTGGCATTAAAACTGAAAAATTATATACATGTATGTTATTGATTCACTTTAAAAACAAAAATTTAAGGTGATTATTGTAAACAATGTATTAAATATTGTATTTTCAAAATGAAAACCTTTAGAAGAATTAGCAATGCTTATTTGTTTTCAAATAATGCTAGTGTCTGGCTTAATGTAAGAGAATGGGATTTTCATCATGTCTTACATATTTCATTAGCTAATAGAGCAACATGGGAGCCTTTGGACCACAGTTTACAAATATTTATTGCCCTTAACTCTTGATGCTGTCACAAAAAATGTTTAACATGATGGTAACAGAATTTCCTTTCTGTTCTTCTATTTGGTTTTTGAAACTTTCTTCCAATAAATTAAAAAGATCTATCTTTTTTCCCTTCTTCAGTCATTTCTCCATATATGTTTTTGAGAAACACCTTTGACCACTGAGATAAGAAGATGATTTAGATATGGTACTATACTAATGTACTCAAAGTTTGGAAGATAAATTTATATAAAATAAATTCCAAATCCTGGCAATTAATTTTATACCAAAATCATGGATGAAACATATGAGAAATACAAAATATATTCAGTCCCTTCTGCCTGAGACAATCGTAAAGCAAGTGGGCTTCTCTTACAGATAGATAGCATTGATTCTCAATGACTCAGATGAAAATCTGAAAATGTCAATGTAAAGAAACAGCATTTAAAAATTGTGAAAATGTGAGTTTGAGGTGTAGAATGAAGGAACAATACAGTGTGATAAATACCAGACTATGTGAGCCTTCATATGTCAAATTAATCAATATATGGACACTGCATAGGAAACAGAAAATCCAAGTTAGAATCAATCAAACCCACTTTCTAACTAAAAACTTGTGAAAGCTCTCGTCAACCTTTAAAAACACTATCTGTACAGAGTGTTAATATGACTTCATTTTTTTAAGACTCCTAAGAATTATAGTCTAAGTAAAACACGTGGAAGTGATCTGTGTCTTTATAGGCAGATAAATGATTTTACCTCACCATAGCCATTTGTAAAAAGGAGCAATGGAAAACAGATCATTTGATGTTTGTTTTCATGGAAATGATGCTCTAAGTAAAGCATGAACAGAATTGAAATCTAGACGCCAGAGGCATTTGATACACCATATGAAACATGCTAATCAATTTTGGCAGAGATGAAGAGAAGCAACAAGGATAGAGAAACCTATGGAGGTCAAATTAAAAGCAAATTAAAAGCAACGCATTACTATTGAGAGATTGCTACTTCTCACAAGTGTTTAGGTCACTTCCCTGGATTTAAGACACAGTTTATTTTTAATACCTTTTATTGAGGCATGCTCTTAGGAGATGATAAATGAGAAAAAAGGGATAAAGCATGGGACCAGTGCTGTTGCATAGCGGGTGAAGCCGCCACCTGCAGTGCCAACATCCCATATGGGTGCTGGTTTGAGAACCAGCTGCTCCACTTCTGATCCAGCTCTCTGCTATGGCCTGGGAAAGCAGTGGAGGATGGTCCAGGTTCTTGGGCCCTTGCACCCACATGGGAGAACCCGGAGGAGGCTCCTGGCTCCTGGCTTCAGATAGGTGCAGCTCTGGCCATTGCAGCCAACTGGGTAGTGAACCGGTGGATGGAGGACCTCTCTCTCTCTCTGCCTCTCCTTCTCTCTCTGTGTAACTTTTACTTTCAAATGAAATAAATAAATCCTTTTTTAAAAAGGATAAGTATGAATATAAAAATAAGCAAAGGTGTTCTCAGCTGAAGTCACTCAATATTGTTTAGCACATAGAAATCTGGGTGCAAATTAGACCCCTTATTTGGGCCCAACTTGAGTTAAGGGGCCAATGTTGAGTGTCTCCATGTGATTCTGTCATTGGTTGCTGGGTGGGAAGTAGGTTCCCTATCTCCAGGTGGCTACACTCCTATTTAGCTGAGAGTCCTGCAGAGAGGAGAGCATTTCTGCATGTCAGGAGCCAACACTGAAGGAATTCTGGGGTCTACAAGGCAAACATCAGTGTACAGAGATACAACTCCTCAAAGAGCTCAGCATTCACTCTCTTTCTCTTTTTTTTTTTTTTTTTTTTTTTTTTTTTTTTTTTTTTTTTTTGGACAGGCAAAGTGGACAGTGAGAGAGAGAGACAGAGAGAAAGGTCTTCCTTTGCCGTTGGTTCACCCTCCAATGGCCACCGTGGCCGGCGCGCTGCAACTGGCACACTGCGCTGATCCGATGGCAGGAGCCAGGTACTTATCCTGATCTCCCATGGGATACAGGGCCCAAGTACTTGGGCCATCCTCCATTGCACTCCCTGGCCACAGCAGAGAGCTGGCCTGGAAGCGGGGTAAATGGGACAGAATCCGGCGCCCCGACCAGGACTAGAACCCGGTGTGCCGGCGCCACAAGGCAGAGGATTAGCCTAGTGAGCCACAGTGCCGGCCCAGCATTCACTCTCTATTAAAATTAAGCTTCCTTCTGTCATGTGGTGGAATAAGAAGGCCATGCAAAGATGGCCGCTGGCAAGTGAGCGTCAATTACTCAGGAATGGCTTCAGAACCCATCTGGCAACAGAGCCTGTCTGGCAACAGGCAGTGATTGGTTACAGCATAAACCACCCCTTGATCAGATTGGTTGCCTCGGCTATATAAGCTGCTTCACCAACTGAAATAAACGAGTCTGCAAGCTGCTCACCTGACTCTTGTTGTCTTTTTCATGACTCCACGCCTCTTGCACCTACTGTGCTTCTACTCTCAGAATGAATCCACAGCAACACTGTCAGGCATTCTACTTGTTTATAATCTTCAGGCAGTTTTATAAGAGGAGGTATTTTAGGAAGAAATAGCTGCCAGTTGGTCCTGGTTGATCAGCAGTCAGTCCTGTCATGTCATCTCATCCTCTACCTCTTTAACCGAATTTCCCTCCTGGGAGGCAGCATTACCTAGCAAGTTCGATAAAAAGGGTGAATCAGAGTATTGAACCCTCTTTGGGATGATCTCACTCGGTGATTTTTGCTGCCATTTACCATCATAAATAGAAGTGATGGAAAGCAATGAAGTGTTAAAAAACATAAAATAAAAATATGAAGCTACAGGTGAGGGCCTGAAAGAGATACCCTGGGCCCAGGCTGGAATGATTTAAACAACAAAATAAATAATGATTTTGCTCCATTATAATGAAAAGAATAAATATCAATATCTCTGCAGTGATATAAATAAATGATACAAAATAAGTATCTTATATTTTATTTTGTCATTAATGTGGTACGCAAAGAACAGATTCAATGTAGCTCACAGATGCAATTTTAATGATAAAATGATATTCTCTTCCTTTCTCCATAAGTCCATATTTTCCCTTCCTCTTTCTTTCTCTTCCCTTCCCCCCCTCCATTCTTCCCTTCCTTCTTCTCTCTCTCTTTCTTTGAGATAACATATTCTTAATTTACATTACAGTCAAGGGCTTCACTAAATATAAAGTTCAAGAAATAAAAAGTAAAATGACCTTAGCTCAGTAGGAATATACAAGCAATAATCAGTTGGAAAAAGTGAGCATTTTTGGAAGGTGCCACGGCTCACTAGGCTAATTCTCCGCCTGCGGCACCCGCACCCCGGGGTTCTAGGCCTGGTTGGGGCGCCGGATTCTGTCCTGGTTGCTCATCTTCCAGTCCAGCTCTCTGCTGTGGCCCAGGAAGGCAGTGGAGGATGGCCCAAGTGTTTGGGCCCTGCATACGCATGGGAGACCAGGAGGAATCATCTGGCTCCTGGTTTCGGATCAGCGCAACATGCCGGCCATAGTGGCCATTTGGGGGGTGAACCAATGGAAAAGGAAGACCTTTCTCTTTGTCTCTCTCTGTCACTAACTCTGCCTGTCAAAAAAAAAGTGACCATTTCACCTATATATAGTACATTTTAAAATAATCTCAAATCATTAAAACTACAATAGTATGACATATTAGCCAAAAATTTGACAAAGATATGAAACAAAGTTTGACAAAACCGTATTTGCAGCAATACTGATATACACAGGCATTTCTTTCTGAGTGGTGGTGGAGCAAAAGTATGACCCAGCAGTGAATATGCATTGTAGAAGCCTGGATAAATGGGGGAGCCTGGTTCCACTCCTGACTCCAGTTAGATTCTAGCTTCCTGCTGTCATGCTCCTTGGGAGGCAGCAGTGATGTCTCAAGTAGTTAGGTCACTTCTCTCCATGTGAGAGACCTAGATTGTGTTCACAGCTCCTAATTTTGGTCAGGCCCAGCCCTAGTTGTTGTAGGTTTTCAAGGAATTTAAATGGATTGGAGATTTCCTCCCTCCTTCCCTTTTTCTCTAGTTATACCTCTCAAATTAAATAAATGAATATATTTACAAAAAATTAAAACAAAATAAATGGTATGATGGGCTACTTATACACTTGATCTTAGCCAAAAGGCTGAGAAGCAATGATGGGATACCTCTAAAGAAGTCTTTCAGTTACAGTTAATCAAAGCAGAAGTAATAAAGTAAACAGAAAATTGCCATAAAAGAGGACAACAGGAATAATCAAAGCAGGCAAAATGAATTGATGAATGCTCAAGTCAGTGTGTGAAAATCGAAGGAAAAGCAAGGTTATTTTCATAGCTATAAAGTATCTACCTCTAAATATTTAATTACCATGATAGTTTTCACCTTTATCCACCAATTCTTGATACTTCTCCTTCTAGGAGATAGAGCTTAATTCTGTTTCCTGTGAATAAGGGCTGGACCTAGTAATGGTGTCTAATGTAATGATATGGAAACATAAAAGGAGTGCTTTGCCATGGGGAATTATGGCAAATATCATCTGAAACAAATGAACAAATTTATGTCACTAGCAGTGAGATAGTTGATATTATGTGCTCCCTGACATGATGTAATGAGAAAGGCACATCACCTCTGTGGAATTCTCCCCCAGAATCCCAAAGCTCAGTAAGAAAATGCTGTAAAATACCTCACCACTTGCTATGGTTTAGCTGTGGTTTCGTCTCTGAACTAATGTAGGAGTTTAAAATCTCAATGTCAGGAAATAATGATATTAAGAATGTGTAAGTTTAATTCAATTATGGTACTTGAAAGTACCCTTGGGAAGTGACTGACTAGATGAGGTCACTGGGTTAGAATTCCCATGATTGAATCCTGGTGGATTTATAATGGGGGGGAGAGAGAGAGAGAGAGAGAGAGAAAACAGACTGAACGAGACAGACAAATACAACTCCTGTTTCTTACTATGCGATGCTTTGTGACATATTGGGACTCCACTTGTAAGAATGCCAAAGTTTGTAGCTGAACTAAGAGGGCCTTCCAAATCTCTTTGAACTGCGAACCTCCAGAATCATGAGAAAGAAACAAGCAAAAAAATCTATGTAAAATAGTTTGCCTTGTGTATTGAGTACAATAGTAATAAAAAGCTGAGAAATACATCACTATTCTTCAAAAGCATCAAGACCATGGAAATGATGAATAATTGTCACAAACAGGAAAAGAATAAGCAGGAATGAAAATTAAACAAATTGTGGGATCCTTTATTGAATCTTGGAAGAGAAAAAGGACAAATGAGTAAAATTACATTAATAAAGAAATGAAATTCAATTAAATTTGCAGTTTTGTTCATAGCATTGTACTGTTTAATCACTTAGTTTTAATAATTGTATCATGTATTTATTATGCTAAAGTTAAAGAAACTTAATATGAAATATAGGTAGCAAGTTCATATATCATTTTTGCAATTTTTTGTAAGTCTAAAATTATTTCAAAATTGTTTTTAGACTGGCACTGCGGCTCAATAGGCTAATCCTCCACCTTGCGGCGCCGGCACACCAGGTTGTAGTCCTGGTTGGGGCGCCAGATTCTTTTCCGGTTGCTCCTCTTCCAGGCCACCTCTCTGCTGTGGCCCGGGAAGGCAGTGGAGGATGGTCCAAGTGCTAGGGCCCTGCACCCCATGGGAAACCAGGAGAAGCATCTGGCTCCTGCCTTCGAATCAGCACGGTGCGCCGGCCGCAGCTCGCCAGTCGTGGTGGCCATTGGAGGGTGAACCAATGGCAAAAAGAAGACCTTTCTCTCTTTCTCTCTCTCTCACTATCCACTCTGCCTGTCAAAAAACAAATATTTTTAAAAAGCCATACAAGAACAAATATCTATTTATACCTCATCAGATCAGCAGAATTCCAGATATAATATTCTTGTTCACCCCATCATTCAACAGTGATATTATATTCTCTAAAAGGTCAGTTACTCCACCCTTGCTACTCAGCAGGTCTATTGGCATAAAGAGCACATACAATAAACAATCTTAACTTTATATTAGCAGGACATTTACTATGCTTCCTAATGAATCAACAAGGTCTCTTGGATCAAGTCCTCTTGACCTATAGTGTACAAAGTTGCCGTTGTAAAAAGTCAGAGTTCCTTAAGTAGAACACACAGATTGCTGGTAACTAGGCCCGAACTAACTTTCAGCTCCTGATTGCTGGACCTATGTGTTCAACCATCCGGGATGCAGTACTCTATGTTGGGCATTGGCTTATGGTATAAAGCTCATCCTACATAATGGTACCTCAGCTGTCATATTATTCTTTGCAATCTATTATATTCAAGATATCTTCCATGGCTCTTCAATGGTGTGTTGATGGTGCAGTAAATGATAGGATCACTTTGTTCCATGATCATGTGCTTCTTTCCACACTTCTTTTCCATAAAGCTGGTCTATAGCTCTAAAGTGTTGTTGTATGACCTTCCACATAATAGGTTAAAGGAGAGGAAATCTGTATCCAAAATTCATTCAAATTCTCAGGAAAGCCTATTACCTTTTCCAGTTCTGAAAGTATCTGACATAATTAACATGCTAACAAGTGATAAATTCTGAAGGAATTGCACCAATTTAGGAACCCAGCGCTGGTCTTTGTTTCTGGCTGCTTGTGTTTTAAGCAGTGGCAGCAGTTTGATCAGCGTTAGTAAAATCTGCCACTACTATATTTAAATCACATACTTCTTTTCAGTTCTATATATCCCCGATGAAATGAGTCCCTTTGGGTACTGGTAAGAAAGTTCTCTGAGTCTAAAATTTAGCTTTAAAATAACAATTAATAAATCTAAATTATTAATAAATAGATTTGGGCCTGATGTTTTTTCTTTGTAATGCATCAATAAGGCGTAGTCTTAGCTACTCGACCACACAGTCCTCTTAGTTATTATTTGCTTGAACTCATATAATGCAAAAGGCAGACAGTATTTCTCCTTCCATCTGTTACCTTCCCCAATTCCTCTTCTCTAAAAGTGAAAGACAGTAACTGCACTCATAAGTACAAAAGAGCCAAACAGTACTCCACCTGTCAGCATAGATATCATCCTCATTGTTTTATGTACAATTAATAATTAACCTCACAAATATCATCAGAAGAGCCTACATTGTAGGACCACTCCTCTTCACAGCTGACTTATGCTTAGTTCCTTTAAAGCAGAGCCTCTTATAGTGTTTCTTGTGAAAGTGAATTAATTATTGAGGCATATTCTCAGGGGAAAGAAATGGCGGAAACAAATTGTGAGACTTCTCCCTTTCCGTAATTGTGTAAGACATAACTCATATTCAACCTCTTCCTGGAGATGTATATACATAATATTGGCTGGTTCTCTGGAAAATCGATGCTAACACCAGCAGGTAATAAAACAGAGTAGGTTTAACTAGAGATAGTCCGCATAGCTACATGGATTTCTCAAGTGCAATCCCATCTGAAGGCAAGTAGGCAGGCTTTTGTTCCCCAGAGCATCAATTGAGCTGGAGGGAAGGGCTGACAAAGGAGTAAGAGAACAAAAGAGACTGGGGAGATAATTTATTAGGCACAGTATTGCCATGTAAAATACAGGGCCCCCAGTTAACTTTGATTTTCAGATACACAACGATTTTATAGCGTGTTATAAATCTTGATTGCTCTACTAAAAGAAATACATGGGGCCGGGGCTGTGGTCAGTGGATTAAAGCCCCAGCCTGCAGCGCCGACATCCCATTTGGGTGCCAGTTCGAGTCCCAGCTGCTCCACTTCCTATCTGGTTCTCTGCTATGGCCTGGGAAAGCAGTAGAAGATGGCCCAAGTCCTTGAGCTCCTGCACCCACATGGGAGACACGGAGGAAGCTCTTGGCTTCTGATCAGCTCAGCTCTGGCCATTCAGGTCACTTGGGGAGTGAATCAGTGTGTGGAAGACCTCTCTCTGGCTCTACTTCTCTCTGTAACTCTGTCTTTCAAATAAATAAAATATTTTTTTAAAAAAGAAATATATCTTGTTTACACTAAATTCATAGCTAACTGTGAATTTTGCATTGTTCCTTGCTAAATTTGGAAATTCTGCAGTCCATGCTGTTCCTATTTGTGATAATCAGTTTGAGAAGGGAGCAATGGTAAGGTGTTAGCTATGATAACACTCATAGCAGGCGAGGGATCCTGCACAGTGTACCAGCTACTCCCATTCAGCATCCTATTTACTACTTGGTAATATGGATTATGAACTCATAAAACATACGAAGTGATTTTAATTTCATTAGCTGCAGATTCTGTTTCATTATAACAATTTTAATAAGTCTAAAATATAAATTCCAGAGAAATTTACAAAATCATGCTTCTCTTTAAAAGCAATAAAATAAATATAATAACCAATGTAATTATTCTCTTTTAAACATCATCAAGGTTTTTCAGTTTTAAATGAACTGGGACAGCAAAAAAATTGTAATTTTATATCAAGAATCATGTTATATAATATGTAAGACTGGTCTGGAGGAATATTCTTGCTTGAAGAGTATGTCTGCATTTTGTATAACAAAAATAATGTGATAATTACCCTCTTATTTAAAAATACTGGACAATTATTATTTATTATTATAAATAGTGTGTAGAATAAACAAGAAATATTTGATGTGCAAATATTCACATGATACACAAGTTAAAGTTTGATATGAAGTATATTTGGCTACAAAGAACACCAAATAAAATTATTTATAATACCACATTGGAGTGATGACTAAGAGTGAGTGAGGTAAAATTTGAAAGATAGGTGACCCCTCTTTGTATGAGTTTTATGTCTATGAACACAAAAGTCTCAGACTTGGGATCCCATTTACTGTCATTACTATACACATTAGTATAGGATCCCCAGAAGAATGCCTTGAAATGAATATTAGTGTGAAGGAGACTTATTAGAATGTGATTCCATGGGACTCCATCAGCGAGGAGGACAAGCAAGGATACCAAGCCACAGTCTGATGTCAAGCAAAAACCTCAGAAGATGACTTTAGCTCAAACTGGCCATGCAGTTCTAGAGAACATTGAGGATATCCCTAAAAGTGTTACTGATCTGGGGCAAAGTGAGTGAATAGCTATGCTCCTGTGTTTGATCTTTATTGGTTAAGGACTGTGTGCACGCTGGCTTACTGTACACACAAGTTAAAAACATTGGACAATATTTCCACAAGATGCAGTGGTTTTCATTGACTGCACTGACATTAAATCTATATCCTGAAAATACAAATATTTTGAATTGGGCTCAAAATAAGTGTTTTTGAAGATGAAATGGTACAAAATAAAACAACAAAAATACAAACAAGAATGACATTCATGGTTGATTGATACTTGAAGAGATCATAGAAACTTGCCTAACCCAGTAAATAGATAGTGGGATTATTCATTAAAAGCTACTGCTTCACAGTAAACAGACATTCTATTCATACTAGCTTCGTTGGCTTTTGCAATCCTAAATAGGTGAGTCCCTGAATTTAAAATTGTTTGTAACAAGTTTATCATTAGGCCTTTGCAGCAACTAGACCTAGTAATTATTAGAATCCCTGCAGCCCTCTTTCTCTCCTACTGCATTTTCCTCTACTTCTTTCTCTCCTCTCCTAACAGACCTTGTCTCCAAGGAAATACTGATCCATCCTGAGTCAGTCATGGATATGGTCTTGTCCTCTACACTTCCACTCCACACCATGGTTGGTTAGATGGAAGGAATTCATTGAGAGATAAAGAATACTGCAAGCAGCTTCCTCAATCTCCACAGAACGAGTACAAAATATTTAATAAAGAAAACAGAATCAGTTAGAACAGTAAATGTCAAAGCAAAGAAGGAGAAAGCCATTTTATTCCTTCTTCTTAACAAATGTGAATGTGGAAAACAATTCATTGGAAATAGTTTTATACTTTTCTCCCACACAGTGTTATGCTGAGGGTCTTACAACTGGTGCTTAAGGGAAACATGTCAATTTCTGAATTACAGAAGACTGTCTTAAGCTGAAAATGCAAGTTAAATGGAAAACTGAAACATAAAACACTGTGAATCTTATTTTTAAAAACCTACAAAAGCAGCTGGTGCCGTGGCTCACTAGGCTAATCCTCCGCCTTGCGGCACTGGCACATCGGGTTCTAGTCCCAGTTAGGGAGCCGGATTCTGTCCTGGTTGCCCCTCTTCCAGGCCAGCTCTCTGATGTGGCCAGGGAGTGCAGTGGAGGATGGCCCAAGTAGTTGGGCCCTGCACCCCATGGGAGACCAGGAGAAGCACCTGGCTCCTCCCATCGGATCAGCGCAGTGCGCCGGCAGCAGCGCACCAGCCGCGGTGGCCATTGGAGGGTGAACCAACAGCAAAGGAAGACCTTTCTCTCTGTCTCTCTCTCTCTCACTGTCCCCTCTGCCTGTCAAAAAAAAAATCTACCAAATGAGGTATATTATTTTGTCAATTTATAAAAAAACATACATGGAAAAACACCTTGCCCCCTCAGAGCATCATGCAAATCCACAAGTGTTACCCTTCAGATATGATTTCTGTAACAGTAACTCAGTGATGAGTAGTAAGAATGTTTTCTCAAAAAGAGCGAGTCAAACAAAAAAGCAAGCTCCTAGCTCTTCTAGGTATGGAAAAAGCAACATTTTTGTTGTAACATCATTGTGACAGATGAGAAAAGACAGAAATTTTAATGGCCCACAAAGGAAATTCGTGAAACACTCCCAAAGAGTGATTTTCTCTGCCAGAGAAGGAGATAAACATTGAGGCTCTGGCATTCCAGCTATTCTGCTTGAGGTTAGAGAATAGACAGTTCTGTCATAATTGCACGTATTCTCCTAGTATCATTGACAGTACCCTTGGTTTAAATGCCCTATGCATTCTAATTCTTGCTTTAATTGTATCAGTACATTCATAACTCATACAGTCATATTTCTCAGTATGATTTAATGATAGAATAAATACATGGAATCTGAAGATGGTAAAGAATTTTAAGTGTCCAACTTTTCCTGCCAAGGGAGAAATAACTTCTATTCCTGAAAGACAGACATCTCTAACATATGGCATTCCTACTTGCTGAAGCAGCTCATTATACTATTCAACAGTTCTAATTCCTGGCAAATTCTTTTAACAGAGCTGAAAATTGTCTCTTCAAAATTTTTACTTATTGGTTTAGTCTTATTTCTGCCCTCTGGAGATAAACAAAATCTGAACACTTCTTCTATATATTACAGTATTCCAAATGTTTGCAAACAATTATTATAACCTGTTAAGTATTCTCTTCTTCATGCTAAATAGTCCCAATTCCCTTAGCAAATGCTGAGCTGTTTAAAAATATCCCCTAAAACCTTAGAGCCTCTCTTTTTCTAAATCATTAAACTCCCAAACTGCACAACAAGACATAGTGTACTCAGTGCAAAATAGAGTAGTATTTTTTTCTGATTAATACAACTTACTAGTATTCAAATTAGAAAATCAATCATGCTATTTTCTTTCACTGTCACAAAAATAATTTTGGAAGTAGGCTGACAATAATGAAATTATTAAATTTTTTAAGTCTTAGCATTTTCAATATGTTTTTACATATGAAAAAAATCTTGTCATGGTTTTGGAAAGACAATTTTGGAAGGCAAACTCAGGGTTTCTACCTACTTCTATATGATTTGTATCTCATTCAGCTAAGTAACTTTTTATTATATTATTAAACTAAAACTGTCAATAGTACATCGGCTACCTCACCTACCATTATCACCAATGAATCCACTTAACACATATTCTTTGAGTGTTCCCTAAATATCATTTATCATAAGAGGTGCTTGTAATAACTGTTAATCACCTACCCTCACAGAGATCATATTATAATGAGCAGAAATAGTAAAAAATAGTCCAGAAATACATCTTAGTAAATCTTAGTAAATCTGTGACCTTATTAGCATTCATTTCACTTCTATTACAAACTCTCAACTAATCATGCGTTTTATTGTTACACTGGGGTGATCTGGGAAATAAAAAAATGTAACTTTGGACTACTTCTGTATAACATAGAAATTGGCATTGCATTATTTATACCAAGTAGGCATTTACATTTAACAAAAAATCTAGAACATACTTATCTTTGAACTACTAATGCTTCAGCATTCAGAAAATGGTATGTTTATTTATAGTCTTTATATTCAGCAAAATTCCCTACCCACAGGGAATATCATCTTGAACAGTTAAAATGCTTTATAGAACATATGGTACAATATGTATATTAGCTAAGGCTTTTCATAAATATGAACAATTTTGATGGATTATATTATTATTAATATATGATACGTTTTTAAAATGTGATCACTGGGAAAGCATTTTGGAGAAGTGAATTAGCTGCTATTTGTAACACCAGTGTTTTATTTTAGAGCACTGGTTTGAGTCTGGCTGCTCCACTTTCTTTTATTTATTTATTTGAAAGGCAGAAGCAAAAAGAGAGAGAGAGAGAGAGAGAGAGAGTAATAGAGAAGTCTTCCATCTGCTGGTTCACTTCCTGGAAGACCAGAGCTATACCAACCTGAAGCCAGGAGCCAGGGGTTTCCTCTGGGTCCCCTATGCAGGTGCAGGGACTTTAGCTCCCTGCTAATGGTCTGGGAGAAGCAGCATAGGATGGCTCGTGTGCTTGGGTCCCTGTCACCTGTGTGGGAGATCCAGCTGAAGCTCTTGGCTCTTGGTTTCTGCCTGGCTCAACCGTGGTCATTGTGGCCACTTGATGGGGGCGGGGAACCAGTGGATGGAAGATCTCTCTTTCTCTGCCTGTTTCTCCCTTTCTCTGTGTGACTATGACTTCCAAATAAATAAATAAATAAATCTTGTAAAAAGTTTTCAAAGATGTGAAGGTAACCCAAGTGTCCATAGAGGGGCGATAGATAAGCCAAATGTCGTGTGTGTGTGTGTGTGTGTGTGCATGTATATGTACACATTCATATGAATATCCATGTGTATATTGTTTAGCCTTGAAAAGGAAGGGCATAATCACATATATTACAACATAGATTGTCGCTCCCCCTCTTCGTGGAGGAACGACACAGGACCCTGCGCTGTTCTTTTCGTCTGCTCGGCCCTCCCCGGGTTTGCTGCCGGTTCTTCCCGGGTTAGCTACTATCCCTTCCACCTCCGTGGAAGGGCAGTTCCCCCTGGCCACATTCCCCACTTCCGCAGGGGAGCGGCACACCGCCGGCCGGCTTTCTCGGGGGCTGCACGGGTGTTCCCTCAGATGTTCCCCTTAGATGTTCCCGGTGCATGCCGTCTCTCTCCTCCTTTATAGTCCTCCTCCGCCAATCCCAACTCGGCTGCCCACACGCCGAGTACGCTGCTCTCCAATCAGGAGCAAGTCCTACAGTTTATTGGTTGAACTGGAGGCAGCTGTGCGGAAGCTGTTTACTTCTCTCCCAGCGCCATATTGTGGGAGAGCAGATGCATAGAATAAGTCTTAATTCCAGTAACTCAGTCCAGTCCGGGCTGCTCCCCACAATAGATGAACCTGGAAGGCATTATGCTGAGGGAAATAAGCTGGTTACAAAAAAAAAAAAAAAAATACTGTTTGCTTCCACCTACATGAGGAGATACTTAGAGTAGTCAATATCATAGAAACAGACAATGTAATAGTGATTTCCAGGTCTTGGCAGAAAAGGGATATGAGGAATATACCACTGCAGTTTTAAATGATTAAAAATGTTGAAGAGATGGATGGTGGTGATGAATGTAAAATGGTATGACTATATTTAAGACTACTGAATTATTCTTGTATACTTTAAATTCTTAAGAGCATCAGTTTTAAACATGTGTTTTGCTACAATGAAAGGAAAAATGTGTTATTAATGGCCAAAAGAAAATTGACTTTCCAATTTTTAGATTTAATTAGTTCGGTATTTTCTGTGAAGTGTACTGTGTTTGATTTCTTAAGAGCAATGCCAGTAAAAACAAGCCTCACATGGTCGCTGTTGAATGTATCTTAATTCCTTTCCCAAATTTTCTACCATCAGTGTCTACTCTGTATGTGGATGTATGTGGTTTGCGTGAGCAATGTGTGTGTGTTGTGTGTGTGTGTGCCAGCCTAAGGCTCAGGTTGGAAAAATCGCAATGATAGGGAACAAATGCATAACAATGAATCTGAGGAAAAAAGGTAATAACTGCTTAGCGTTCCCTGTGTTGAAAAGAAATAAAAACGTATTCCTTTCCAGGATTTAATAAGTAACCATTTCCCACACAAATATTTGAATAAGTGCCAGTCATTTATTCAATTTTATGTGTTTTTGTAAACTTAATAATTATGTTTCTTTGGTCAGCAACAGGAGATAAAATAGTAAAAGTAATTAAAATTATGTTACCTATATACATGAAAGATTATTTGGTACAGAAATTAGGGCTTCAAATTTATTTTTAAAGCATAATACTGGATTTTATATAAAGTGAATTCCAATATGTCAGCACAGCCTCAAGTAAAGTATTTTCAAATAAGAGAAAATATCGTATGTGGTTTTGTTTTATTAGCACTTTCTTTTGCCATGAGGCAAAAGAATGAGATAATATAAACATGGGAAAGAAATTTCCTCCAGGAAAGGCAAATTGCAGAGGGGAAAATACTATATTGCCAATGTATTAGAGTTGCTTTGATGCTCATGTTTTCTAAAGGGTTTTTGCTAAGAAATAGAACTCAGTGTTATTCATTTCTTGTGCTGTGATTATATATATACACATTTGTGACTCATGAGAAGTATAATTGCAATGCAGAACTATATGTGACACACAGGAAAATATGTTATATACACACATTTTGCTTTTTCTCCCACTATTAAAATATTTCAATACATTATAATTAGTTAAATTAGATAAAACAGAATAGGCAGTGACATACGACCTTATTCCTGATTATGGTTGATAATATGCATTTGTAGGTTTGCCTGGTCTTCTGGAATATAGGATTAGTGATTAGTTAGGATTCATTACTTAATTATGTTGAGTTTTATTTACCCATTTATCTCTTTGCTTTTGAATTATTGATAGCACCCTACAATGATATTCTTTTCTCTTTTCCAGTGTCTGTACTTTGTCACTTTTCAGCTGTCACCAACTTACTTTCTTCATTATACACCCTTAAACAAATTCAAGACCATTCCAGATCCCCTATCTCATTTCTTTTTCTTTCAACTCAAATCAATTTCTTAATAATCTTTCCTAAAATCAATTCAAGATAGGTACAATTCATAAATGAATTATTTTTGTTTCAAATTATGGTGGACTAGTTCTTTCTGCATTTCATATGCTCAATGAGATTGTTGCCATAATGAAGGTCATTTAGCTGTGGGGCCAAAGGAGATGAAGTTTCAGCAATGATCAGAGGAATATACTTTGAGATCTATTGCACAGCAGAGTTACTATAGCAAGCACTAGTGTTTGTAAAATTAAAAATAAATGATAGAATATTCAAAATATCTCAACACAAAAAGTGATCAGTTAAGGGTGGGCATGTTGGCAGGAGGGAGGTAGAGAGGGAAATATCACCATACTCCTAAATCTGTAAGTATGAAATCCATGAAATTTGTTCATCTTAAAAAAATTGAAAAATAAAAAATGATAAGTGGAATGCTGAATATTTTAATTAGAGTATTTTAAACCTTTCATGTTATATATATATATATTGAAACATCACAATTATACAATTGTTGTTTGTCAATAAAATAATATTAATTTTAAAAATAATAAAATGAATATGTGGGCTCATCCTGCAAGGTGTATACTGTTGGGAGGGTGGGACAATGGCATTCTTCTACAAGAAGCACCAGAGACAAGTTTTGGTGAACATATCCACTTATTACCAATCAGACAGAAGTTTTTATGGGGCAGGCAAAAGGGAGTAGCTAGTTCAGGGTATCAATACTACTTCTGTAGGATAAAGCCAATACTGGCACCTCTATGCTTCTCCACTCAGCTTGAAGGTCACCTATCCCACGTAGCCTTCTCAGGTGGTCTTATGGGTCTGTGCCACACATGGAAGCCACACATGTTTACCTAGTACAATGCCCTTCAACAGGAAGTGGGAATGGTGCAAATGTGCCTGGGGACCCTGCTGCCTGCCAGCAGTCAGGTCATATTTAACCCAATGTATTCAGTGTACTGAGCCCCCCAACCAGGGTCTTTCCTGGGAGGCATGGTATGTTATGCCTTCTTAATCTCCTGTACAGGCTAGGCAGGCAGTCTCCCAGCCAGGCACAGGGTCACCCACATCTCTTCCATCTATTTTAGGGCAGACTATCTCTATGGTCAAAATCTCAGCCAGTAGAGTAGCCTTTTGCTAGGTGGATATAACCCTACTTAGCATGGTCCAGAAAAAAATAGATCAACAAGCCACAACCCACAATAACCATTACTGCAATAATCAACGCATAGGGATGGAACCAAAATTTCATGAATCCCTATCAGTAATTCACCAGGCCCTGTAAAACAGTGGTAACTTCCAGGATGGATACACAGATGGCATTAAATTTTGGGTTAAATTGAAGAGTGCATGAGTAAACTCCCCATCCCAAGGGTCCCGAAACAGGCCGACAAGTTATGATGTAGAGTTTCCTAGTCTAAGACAGGTACATTAGTCTCACAAACAGCTGTGAAGCAAACAACAGTCAGGCATAAGCTTTCATGGGGCAGGAAAAGAGGAGTAGCTAGTTCAGGGTAGCAACACTAATTCTATAGGATAAAGCTGATACTGGCTCTTCTATGCTTCTCCAATCAGCTTAAAGGTCATGTATCCCACATAGCCTTCCAGGTGGTCTTACAGGTCTGGGACACACCCAGGAGCAGTTTACCTAGTACAAGGCCCTTCAATAGGAAGTGAGAATGGACAAAATGTGCTTGGGGTCTCTACTGCCTGCCAGCAGAAAAGTTATATATGGGTCTCAGTGTGCTGAATCCCTGACCAGGGTCTTTATTGAGAGGAATGGTGTGCAATGCTGTCTCAATCTCCTGCATGGGCGAGGCATGGCATCTCCCAGCCAGACACAGGATCACCCACATGAATGAATGGAATGGAATGCAAATTCACTCACATAATCCTAGAACTAATAAAAAAATTCATTTTTAAGAGTTATTTATTTACTTGAGAGGCAGAATTACAGAGAGAAGAGGAAGCGGAGAGAGAGTTTTTTCCATCTTGTGGTGTACTAACCAAATGGCTGCAACTGCTGAAGCTAGGTCAATTCGAATCCAGGAGCCAGGAGCTCCTTATTTGTATATTTCAAAATCCCTGTCTAATTTCAGTTTATAAGACAATGATATTATTTCCACTACTCAGAAGAATGAGTTATTGATTTCACCTTCAAGTGGTGTTAATTTTAACCTCATTTTATGTTCACTAATGACAATTAGAAATAGAATTGACCAACATACTGTGATTTTATATTCTGACTTTGATAATATCACTTACTTTTACTGATGGATTTTCTGTTTTGCTTTGGATTGTTTCCCAGATATTTTGATGTTGATGGATGATGGTATTCGTTTCTCTCTCTTATTTTCCTTATATTGCATACGTGTAATTTGAACTTGCTATTGCACAGATAAAGAAATGTCATTAAAACATAAAGTAGAAATAGTAAGTCTGATTACTATAAGACATAAGACATCACCTGCTACCTGCCTGGGTCCATATTAGCAGAAATCTGGGGAATTGCGAATGGAGGCAGGATTCAAACTTAGATACTCTGATAGGAGATGTAGGCATCCCAAGTGATAAGTGCTGTGCTAAAAGCTTACCCCTAGACTTAGCATTTAATTATTTTTTTTTTCTGGGATGTTTTTGAGTACTCTCATACATGTACACACACACACACACACACAAATGCAGAAGTCTATATGTCCAAACATATCAGTACATGCATATGCATCTATGTATAAATATATATAACATGACCTATATTTTAACTAACATTATCTGTGGGCTTCTCATACATATATTGAGGTAACTACTCAGCATTCCTTATGTTTCTTAGGCATCTCACATTTCATATGTGCAACACTTTACTCTTAGTCTTTCTTTTCAATTCTATTTTATAGTGATTTTCATATTTCAAGTGATGTCCCAAAACATTTTTTAAAAGCCACCCTCTACCCTTCCCTCAGTTTTCTACCTCAGCCTTGATCAAATTCAACTACATCTTTGACCAAATTTTGTACATCATTTCCACCACCACCACTTTAGACCATGATGGATAATTTCTTTACCCTGGGCAAGTACAATTTAATCCTGTTTTGCTGCTTTACATTTTTGAATAAATTTAATGCCTATGCCTTCAAAATGATATTTTGCAAGATGATTTTCCTCTGAAGAAGGCATTTGTCTATATTTAGCACTAAAGATCATGTTAACCAACTACTCAGAGGCAGAGAAGACATAACGGTTTTGAGCAATCTCAAGTCCATAAGAAGATAATATTTGGAATTCAGAACTACCATAAAGTATTTGAAGAACTCAAATGGCACACTATTTGTTTCTTTGAAACAACTGAAATATGGTTAGGCTAGATACGTACTCTTTAGAATACTATACCGCAGTAAGAAACAACGAAATCCAGTCATTTGCAACAAAATGGAGGAATCTGGAACACATCATGCTGAGTGAAATAAGCCAGTCCCAAAGGGACAAATACCATATGTTCTCCCTGATCGGTGACAACTGACTGAACACCAAAAAGGAAACCTGTTGAAGTGAAACGGACACTATGGGAAACGGTGACTTGACCAGCATAGCCCTGACTGTTAATGAACAACTTAATACATTATCCCTCTTAGTAGTTTTTTTGTCTGTTCTACTTAATATGACTGGTTTAATTCTGTAATTAATACACAGTTATTCTTAAGTGTTGAAAATTAACTGAAATGTGATCCCTGTTAAACATAAGAGTAGGAATAAGAGGGGGAAGAGATGTATAATTTGGGACATGCTCAAGCTGACTTGCCCCAAATGGTAGAGTTAGAAACATACCAGGGGATTCCAATTCAATCCCATCAAGGTGGCATGTACCAATGCCATCTCACTATTCCAAGTGATCAATTTCAGTTCACAATTGATCATAATGAAAGGACTAAGAGTCAAAGGGAGCACATAAACAAGTCTAGTACCTGCTAACACTAACCGATAGAATAAATAAAGGGGAGAGTGATCCAACATGGGAAGTGAGATACTCAGCAGACTCATATTATGGCAGATGTCCTAAATAGCACTCTGGCCTCAGAATCAGCCCTAAAGGCATTCGGATCTGGCTGAAAAGCCCATGAGAGTATTTCAGGCATGGAAAGCCAAGACATTCTGGCAAAAAGATCTCTGTGAGTGAGATCCCAGTGGAAAGAACAGGTCTTCAAAGAAGGAGGTACCTTTCTCTGAAGGGAGGAGAGAACCTCCACTTTGACTATGACCTTGTCTAAACAAGATAAGAGTCGGAGAACTCAGAGGGCTTCCATAGCCTTGGAAACTCATGACTGGAGCATAGGGAGATTACTGATGCCATAGACAGGAGTGTCAATTGGTAAAGTCAACAACAGAAGTCAATGTGCACTTACTCCTCATGTAGGATCTCTGTCCTTAATGTGCTGTACATTGAGATTTAATGCTATAACGAGTACTCAGACAATATATTTCACTTTGTGTTTCTATGGGGGTGCAAACTGTTGAAATCTTTACTTAATGCATACTAAACTGATCTTCTGTAAAAAAAAAAAAAAAAAAAGAAATTATCAATTCCCAACTTGACTCTCACTGGGCTTAAACATGACAATAGGTCTGATCTGATTTCATCATCATTTAAAAAAATCATCTATTATTTTTCACTTTATGTTTCTGTGTGGAGCAAACTGTTGAAATCCTTACTTAATGTATACTAAGCTGATCTTCTGTATATTAAGATAATCGAAAATGAATCTTGATGTGAATGGAGGGGAGAGGGAGTGGGAAAGGGGAGGGTTGTGGGTGGGAGGGACAGTATGGGGGGGAAGCCATTGTAATCCATAAGTTGTACTTTGGAAATTTATATTCATTAAATAAAAGTTAAAAAAAAAAGAAGCAAGGATATCAGACACAAAATAATGGGAAACTGGAACAAAATTTGGGGAGTGTCTTTATGAAATGAACATCTGATACATAATTACTAATGCATTATGATATTGCATATTAACAGTTGAATACTGAATACTAATACATGATGTTACTGATGAAGAAAAACTGAAATTCAGCACTAGCTAATAAAGCTTTCAGTTTAAAACTTATAGGGCTAATCCCAGAGAAGGAATGAAGAAATAAGATAAAAAGTTGTAGAAAATGTATCACATTCTCTAGTTCTTTCACAAATTAATGTTAAGGTGAGGGGGCACAGCCCTTACAGATAATAAAAGACATTTTCTACCCATCAATCCAGAGTTTAAATGATGTTTCATATATTATACTTATCTTTAAGTAACAACTGGCTCTATTAACAATTGTGAAGTACATGCAGACATTTCAAGACAATGCAAAAATTATTAAAAGCATATATATATATGGCTTTCAAAAAATAAATAGCAGATCTAGATACTGCAATTGGCAATCACAAAACTTAAAATTATACAGAAAGGAATTGAAAACAGATGGACATGATCTAAAGGAAAGAACAGAAATATTAGTGATGAGAAAAATACAAAATATAAATTGTAATGTGTTAAAAATATAGGTTTCATTTTGATATTTCCATTAGATGGATAATATTGATAGATATTAAGAAACAACACTCACAGATAAGTTCCTATACTTATATGAAAGAAACTTCATGATAAATATGATTTATAAGAACACAAAGAAGAAGAGATGAAACACCGGATGGACAGAATTGTAAGTTTATTACCTATTCACAGAAAAATAAGCCAACAAAGAAACAAATAACAACAAACATGGCATATTTTAGGAATTAAGGCAGACCGATGTCAGTTATGGTTGCAATAACAAAATGCCATTTAAATGGGCGGCATAAAAACAGATTTTTTGGGGTCAATTTTTTTTTTTTGACAGGCAGAGTGGAAAGTGAGAGACAGAGAGAAATGTCTTCCTTTTCCATTGGTTCACCCCTCAATGGCCACTGTGGCCCGCGCACCATGCTGATCTGAAGCCAGGAGCCAGGTGCTTCTCCTGGTCTCCCCTGCAGGTGCAGGGCCCAAGCACATGGCCATCCTCCACTGCACTCCCAGGCCACAGCAGAGAGCTGGCCTGGAAGAGGAGCAGCCGGGACAGAATCTGGCGTTCCAACCGGGACTAGAACCTGGGGTGTCAGTGCCACAGGCGGAGGATTAGCCTATTGAGCCTCGGCGCTGGCCAAGGGTCAAAATTTTGACTGCTAAAATTCCAACATCAAGTTCAAATCAGCAGGATTTTTTTTTTTTCTGAACACTCTCTCTGTTTTGTAGATGGCCATTTACTTTGTTTATTTGGGTGTGTTTGTGTGTGTGTATGTGTGTGTGTTAATCTCTTCTCATAATGACATCAGTCATATTTTTGGAGCCCATTCCTATTCAAATTACTACTTTTAATTTAATTGCCTGTTTAGAAAATTTATCTTCAAATATAGTCCCAATCCAGGGTATTGTGAACTTGATGGCCAATAATGAAATTTGGGGATACATGATCCAGGCTGTAAGACCAGGTACTCATATTTTCAAGACAATTTAATCAGTAATTTAGATGTCAAATTCCTGAAAGACTGAATGAAATCAAGTGATATATTGAAAGTTACTCCATAGTGTCTTGTTTGGGTTTATTCCAGAAAAGCATGTTTTTCATGGCACTCAAAAATTAAATTTATTAAAAATTAATGTCAACAGATTCGTAGGAATATTGGAAAATCAGCATTTGTTTATGGCAAAACATACTAGTAAATTAGAACTAGAAAAGGATTTACTTTTTTTGCAAAGATTGTCTATCAAAAATTACAACAAGAAACAAATATAAATTGGGCAATGTAAGTTTCTATCTTTCTGTGTTGATTAAAGGATGCCCATGTCAATCAGGCTTACTATTTCTACTTTATGTTTTAATGACATTTCTTTATCAGTACAATAGCAAGTTCAAATTACACGCATGCAATATAAGTAAAATAAGAGAGAGATACGAATACCATCATCCATCAACAACAAAATATCTGGGAAACAATCCAAAGCAAAACAGAAAATCCATCAGTAAAAGTAAGTGATATTATCAAAGTCAGAATATAAAATCACAGTATGTTGGTCAATTCTATTTCTAATTGTCATTAGTGAACATAAAATGAGGTTAAAATTAACACCACTTGAAGGTGAAATCAATAACTCATTCTTCTGAGTAGTGGAAATAATATCATGTCTTATAAACTGAAATTAGACAGGGATTTTGAAATATGCATCATTAAAATTCTAATTTGTGTGTGTGTTTCCAAATAGCTGTCATTGATATTTTGTGAATTAATGGATAAAGCAGTGACATAATTTGCAGTAACCTATTAACTATCAATTTCACTCGGTAAAATTCATGGGAAAAAGCCAAATTATTAGTAATATTAACAATAAAGATGGTGTTATTTGACATGACTGCCAACTTTATGTCTTCACTGTATCCTACATTTTGGCAAATGTCCTTCATAACGATGAAGTTCGGTTGTAACTCCTGCTTTGCGTGAATAACTTAGTCCTTAGAGGAAGACTGGAAAACTGAGTGGAATATAAGCAATAATCTCCACCTAAATGAACCAATAATGCTGTATTTTCCAAGGAACTTGTGGAAATAATGATTAAGATGGCAGACAGAGGTTAGGTACATGACCCCAATGAAACATCATCCACTTGAAAACTAAAATGTGGAAGTTTTGCAAACAAAACATAAATGCATATACATACTTAAGCATCATTTAAGATGAACATGTTTA
Organism: Oryctolagus cuniculus; assembly: GCF_051225735.1. Classification (NCBI taxonomy): domain Eukaryota; kingdom Metazoa; phylum Chordata; class Mammalia; order Lagomorpha; family Leporidae; genus Oryctolagus; species Oryctolagus cuniculus. The sequence continues at coordinate 27,523,892 of NC_142871.1, read as the reverse complement.
AATTGCTTTAACACTTTTAAAAGTACCTTTAGAAAAAGAGTATTCCTTTAAAAGAGGATGGAATAAATTAATTCACTTAATCAATTCCTATATAACATTAATAATTTGGATTACCAGCTACAACTTTGTTTATTTTCCTCCCTGAGCATATACTTTTAAATATAGAGGAATTCTTTGCACATTTACCTAAGGTGTCTTACAGTTATACTATTCTCTTGTAAATATAGAATTAAACTTTTTCCTGAAACAACGAAGCTGTTCAGAATTATGTACTATTCAAATTCATACTCTTTTAAATCTAAGGCCATTACATTTTAATCTCTTTTTAAAATACTACTTATGTATTCCTTTGAGAAGGCATCCTGATTCTCACTTCAGTTATTTATTATTTAAATTTGCATACTGTCTTTCTTCTGAAAAGCTTATGGCATTGAATAAAAACGTTTTCAACTTTCATTAAACATCTGTCACAACCCATTGCTAAAAAAGCAGCAGGGAAGTCTTTATAACAATAACCAAAGAGATATCATGGAAAAAAGGAAAATAATAAGCAGTAAAAAGAAATGTATTATATCACCATTCAGAGTCATCTCTCCTAGCTACAAAAATGCCTAAACTTTATCTTATATGGATTAATTACATATGTTCCATTCTAAAGACAAAATTAAGTAGGCAGTTATGAACAGGATGTGTAATTCCTACACTAGCAAACTTGTTGAAGCCCTTGTTTAAAATGTTAACCCACTTCTACCATTAATCTTTTCATATTGAGAGCAAAAAAATCAGTTGGATAGGCAGTGTCATTAGGGACATATTGTTCAGCTGTCTCTAAGATCACCTTGGAGAAAAATTATAAATATAGAGTGAGAAAGTATGCATAAAATGCAAAAAGTCCCATGGGGTAACAATAAATATTTTAAAGGGACTACAAAATTCTATGGTTCTGACAGTGAGAGAATTCTAGAATAATGTAAATAAGTTGTTGTTACTAAATTAAAGGGTTATATGTTTAATTTCAACAGAATAATCCAGGAAAATTGCCAAGCATATTAAAGGATTTATTAAGTTCTCATTCAAGAACAATTGCAAATGGACATTTGAGGGCTGAGAAAATTCTACAATTTTGCAGGGCCAATGGATGCTCAAATTAATTAAATGAAGCCCCTTTCCAGAATAGATAAATAATGCTAAGAAAAAAAAAAATCTTCAGAGTAGAAGTTAGAATGAATATCACAGGAAGATTAGACAAAGAAAGGCAAGGGACATCTAGTATAAGATACAAAACAATGTTTAGCAGGATAAGAAGTAATAATGGTTTAGTGGAAATACTTAGAATATAAAATGTTTAAACTAGGAGTTTAAAAGAAATAACATAATTTAAGAATACAATCAAAAATTGCAAAACCCAGAGGACTTTCTAATGTAAAAATTTAAAAGGGAGCTGATAGTATATGCAAAAGAATTACACTGGAAAATGTGAAAGACTGAATGAGTGCTACAGATAACATTATGAAGCAAATAAAACACATAAAATAAAAAAAAAAACAAAAATTATAGGAAAGAATGTATTACCAATAGAAAATGCAGTTAGAGAAGATAGCCAAGAAAACTCCAATGCACGTGTAGCTGGAATCTCCATAAAAGAAATAAAAGCAATAGAAAAGAACACTAGAATTTATAGTTAATGTATATAAAATAAAATATGACTTGAGTCTGTATGTAATAACCTATGACAGGACAAATTATCCCAAAATGGCCAATATCAATATATATTCTAGTAATATTATAGCTAAACTTTGAATTAAACTTCCAAAAAAAAAGAGACTGATTCATACATGAAAGGAAGCCAAATAAATATTAGACTTTTCTACAGAAATATTTTGTGCCAGGAGATAATAAAGTGACCTTGTAATTTGCAGAAATTTCAATTTAATACCCAGTTATAGTGACATTCGAGTGTGGTACCTTAGGAAAAACTTCAGATTATTGTGAGGCTCTCGCTCTCAGTATGTTGTCCTTATAAGTCTTTCTTCTTGTAAGTTAAATAACATACAAATTTCAGATGAGTTAAATGACTGGAAAATAATGAAGATAGTATCTGCATTGAAATTCAATATCAACATGCCTCTAGAATTCAGTTTAATAATGGATTTAAGAAAGACAATTTTTTAAATTATCATGCCATATTTTGGAAGACAGTGAGAGGCATCTATGAAAAATAAAATAAAAATAGATTTTGTCTTAATGTTTATTAAAATAATGTGTATGTTATTTCAAAGTAAATGTGGTGAGTGAAAGAGTTATAAAATTGAGTATAATAAATAACTTAGGGAATCATTAGACACTGCACTGAAAGTATCAAGAATAGAATAGTTACACTTGTTTTAAAAATAAAATTTTGGACAAAAATACAAGCCTCCCTGTATATTAGTTTGCATGTGCATAGGTAAAGAAAGTCAGTCAGTTTCCTTGCTCAATGAAGTTAAATTGAATATACTTATATGATCAAAACATCTACTATAAGAAAAATATGTTTGTACTACAAAAAACACAGCGCTCTTCTTTGAACAAAGGAACACTTCAAGAAGCTCCGACACTGTAAAAGAGTAGAAGGAAAAGATCCATATAACATCATGCAAATAAAAGTAACGCAAGGGTCACTATCACTGGCACACCAACAGAAATAAAAAGCAGTAAAAACAACATACCGCCTTATAATGCTATGGATTTCATTTATAATAGAAAATACAATAGAAATTAGCATTAATGATTTAATAAAATAGGAAAAACATTCATGAACCACATACTAAAGAAGCTCCAAGGAGAAAGGAAATGTATCACTATTAGGAGATAGTGAAACCTCTTTCAAATTCAATGTTGATATATTGAATAAAAGAAATAAGTGTATAGAAGAACTAAGAAATTAAAGGTGGATTATACTTTGAATTCTGATAATAGAACATGTCTGTTATTTTTAAAAGTATATGGAAGAATAAAGAAAACTATGTCACCAATTAAATATAATAAAGCCATAGAATATAATTAATATATTATTCTTTAAAACAATTGACTAAAATTAGAAAAAAATAATGATATTAATCCATTAAAGAAGCTTTTAACCTACAAGATTAAAAGAATACTAATAGGACCTGCACTGTGGCACAGCAGACTAAAGCACTGGCTTGCAGAGCCAGCATCCCATGTAAGAGCCCATTGAAGTCCCAGATGGTCCATTTCCAACCCAACTCCCTATTGATGTTCTTGGGAAAGTAGCAGAAGATGTCCCAATTCCTTGGGCCCCTAATCCTGGGTGGGAGATCTGGAAGAGGCTCCAGGCTCCTGGCTTCGGATCCAGCACTAGCCATTGTGGCCATTTGGGGAGTGAGCCAGCAGATGGAAGCTCGCTCGCTCTCTGTCTCTCTCTCTCTCTCCCCTTCACTCTTCCTCTGCCTCTATTGCTGCATCTCAAATAAATAAATATATCTTTAAAAAGCATACTAACATAAAAATATGCATGGAACCAAGAATCAGAATTGTTTGAAAATATCGATGTGACAGCTAAAACAGTTAATAGAGAAGAATGCACAATCATCCTTCATATACATGGAGAATTTTTCCCAGGATTTGCTGAGGATATCAGAATCTACAGATGGATGCTCATGTTTCACATATAAAATATCATAGCATTTGCATATAACATGAGCAAACCATTTCATTTTCTTTAAATCATCTCTATATTAATTATTATACCTAATAAATTAAATGTTATATTCATTGTTATAGTATCTTATTCAAATAATAAGTGCAAGAAAAAGTCCATGTATTTTGCATACAAGCAATTTTTTTCTTTCCAAATATTTTCTTTCTATGGTTGTTTGAAGCAACAGATGTAGAGCTCAGGGATATGGAGGGCTGGAAGAGAACTGTATGAATGCAAATGCATACATAAGCACAATAAAGATGAAAACAAAAATTAAATCTTTATTTAGTGAAGCATTAAGTCTTTGGCTATAATGAAAGTTAAAGATGTTATCTAAAATAATAAATAAAATATGAAGGTGAATATATAAATAAATGCCAATTCAAAGATAGAAAACTTAATAACATAATGCAAGCAAAGTAAAAAAGAAGTAAAAACACAAGTATTTTTAGCAAAATTACTGTTTCATAAGAGTAGAGGAAATATTTATCAAGAACTGATATCACCTGAGAGTCAATGAAATATACAGACAATTAGCTAAATAGACAACAAATAGAGAAAGCAAAAGTACACAAAACTCGGAATGCCAAGGATGAAATACTGCTGGGATGATTAATTTTGTGTGTCAACGTATTGGGGCCACAGTGCCCAAATATTTGGTCTGTCATTATTTTTGATGTTTTTGTAAGGATGTTTTTGGTTGGGATTTCCATTTCAATCAGCGGACTTTGAATAAAGTGGACTGTTCTCCATAATGTATATTAGCTTCATCCAAACACTTAATGACTTACATAAAACAAAAGGTTGATTACCTGAGCAAGAGAGAAGTCTCCAACACACAACCTTGGAACTTCATCTGCAAGTTCATCTCTTTCCGATTCTACTTCAAACCATCTCTGGACTTTATTTGCTATTCTTTACTGAGAAAGAAGCCACCTGTCCTCCTCAATCAGATTTTGGATACCTTGAATCCACAATCATGTGAGCCAGTTCTTTAAATACATTTATTTCTAAACATGCATGTGCATTCTATTTCTCTAGAGAACTCTGAAAAATACAAGCAGTTTAGAATATATCTTTAAAAAACATGAAACTGGATTGTACAGTTAAGGAACACAAGGCTCGTTCAACAGTAAGAAAATTATCAATGTAATTTTGAAATGATACAAATTTCAAAAACAAACTAAATACTCCTTCATATTTAAAATGCTAGTATGATAGGAGTTATTAGAAATTCCAACTATGCACATGTATCTCAGTTCAGAAGTTGTATCATATTTAATTAATAAATCTTTTATCATGGCTTGGGGCATGAAAAAAGGACTTTTTTTCTCCATTTTATTTTATGTAAACATTTTCCAATTGGATAAGGGTAAAATTAAGGCTTGAGAATTTGGAAAACTTAGTAAAATGAATTAAATTAACCTCAATTTGAAAATGAATTGATTGTTAAAGTTAGAATTTTTGATTACAAAGAAGGTACAGATATCAGTGACAACTGGCCAAGGCAAAAAAAAAAAAAAAAATCAACCGAAATGGATCAAGAAAATGTGTTATATGTACATTACAGAATATGTGTGCTGTACATTGAGATTTAAGTGCTATAACTAGTACTCAAACAGTATTTTTCACTTTATGTTTCTGTGTGGGAGCAAACTGTTGAAATCTTTACTTAATGTATGCTAAACTGATCTTCTGTATATAAAGAGAATCGAAAATGAATCTTGATGTGAATGGAAGGGGAGAGGGAGTGGATAAGGGGAGGGTTGTGGGTTGGAGGGACGTTATGGGGGGGAAGCCATTGTAATCAATATTCTGTACTTTGGAAATTTATATTCATTAAATAAAAGTTAAAAAAATAAATAAAGTGCTTTGTAAAAAGCAAAAATTGAGAATTAAATGAGTGAGATTGTAAACAGATTTATAACACAGTCAACATTAGCTCCTAAATTTAGGGGGAGGAGGAAAAAAAGCCTATGTATTACTACTGAGGACAGGCTTCCCAATGTAAGCATTAACCGAGCAACTGTTCAGTGGTTACATGCCTGGTACTAGACTACAAAGACAAGTTGCTCATCATCTAAGAGGGGAAACAGTCATCTAGGTAGATAACTAGAACTCAATTTTAAGTATGAATCAAACTGAAAACATAGAAGATGGCGGGAATTCAGTTATATCTCCTAGAAGTCAAGGTTTTTGAGTTCATTCTTCTTCTTTTTTTAAGATTTATTTATTTATTTATTTGAAAGGCAGAAAGAGCAACAGCAAAAGAGGGAAGGAAGCAGGGAGGGAGGGAGGAAGAAAGAGAGAGAGAGATTAAAACACTAGTTCTAGACCTGCTTTTAAAAACTGGTTGAAATTCCTACAGCACATGCTTGCATACGTATTTCTTACTTTAATTTGTGTGTGTTTACATGTGTGTGTGTTGTATCGCTAGGAAAGTATAAAGTCCTTCAGCCATGATGGCCTCAGAGACTAGTATAGTTTTTTTGGAAACAATGTTCAGAGAATATTTATTTATTTTTAATAATGTTTATTTTCACTAATCATAACTGTAATATACTATGCTAATATGAGAAATACCAATAAACTTTTTCCATATATATAAAAAAAAGAAATAATCCAATCCCAAAAAGACAAAGCCATATATTTTCCCTGAACTGTAGTAACTAATAGAATACAAAAAATGTAAAATATGTTAACAAAATTGACATTTTGAGATTATTTGGTTGTTTATAGTCCTTGTTTTTACTGTTGTGAAACACTGATTTACTTTTCTTAATGTTTATTGAATTATTTACGCAGTGGAGGGTCAATCTTATGATTATAAAATAAATGAATGTATATCGTTGTAAAAATTGAAGGGAGGAGTAGGAAAGAAAGGAGGAAGGAGTGCAGGGAGGGAGATTAGGGTGGGAAGAACCACTATGTTCCTAAACCTACATATATGAAATACATTAAATTTGTTCACCTTATATAAATTTTAAAAAAAGGGGTTTTATAGAAGGGTGGTGTGAAGGGTTTAAGCTTGGAGATGGCCTGGTAGGATAAAAGGTCTGAATAGAATGTGAGGTATGTACAGTGAGATTTTGAGAAACAGCCAATTTTGAGCTCTCTAATATTTATTGTGAAGCTCCATCAAGAGAACAGAGACAGGTTGCCCAATTTATTGGCCAATTTAACATAGTTGTATCCGGTTTTTAAGATAAGTTGTATACCAGAGCCACAATATTGGTTAAGGAATCCAAGTACAAAACTTTTTTGTTCTTTTTCAAAATAATATAGATGAAAGGGTTTAGAGGGATGGCAGGAGCAAGGTCCAGGGCTGAAAGAAGGGCTTTTTTTGGTTGATAGAGGCTGGGAATTCATGAGGGTGAAGGGGTTTCTAGTGTCTGCCTGATACAGGGATCTAGCAATAAGACTGATATTGGTTATTCATACCTAGAAGAAATTGACCAATCCTAAAAAGGCTAATGATGAGCCTGATTTTTGTTGGGGAATAGAATGGGATTGTCCCCTCTGCATGGATGTTATGCTTGATCCTAGATAGGTGAATTTTGTTTTAAAAAACTGATTCCTTGGGGGAAAATCTATTATCCCTAATGTGATAGAAAGTTGAGTAGCTGCATAGACTGTGAACTACATTGCTTTAAAGGAGGGGCCACCCAGGAGGAGATCATCTACATATTGGAGAAGAATGCTGAAGCATAATTATAGTAAGTGGAGGTCATTTTATAAGACCTGCCCAAATAAATGGGGACTATACTTAAATCCTTGGGGGCATATTTTCTGGATTAATTATTGAGAAATTTTAGGAGAGGGGTCGGGGTCCATCCAGGTAAACGTAAACAGATCTTGAGAGGAAAGGCCAAGAGTGTTAATAAAAAACCTGTAATGTCTGTAACAGTGACATGAGTAGTGTGTCTAGGAACAAGCAGAAGTATGGAGGGCAGCCTCATTTAAGACACTTTGATCTTGAACCAAGCTGTGTGTGCCATCTGGCCTTATGACATCCAATCCAAGGATACTAGAAGGGTTTTAGATAGAAAGGAATGACCCAATTTCCAAATAGGCAAAGGCATTCTGCCTTTCAGGGTGTCCTGACCACATATACCAGACATGACCTTAGTGGAGATTGGTGATTCAGGCACTTCTTTGACCAGTATCTGTCCTTGATACATTTGAAACAACGTCCCAAGGTCCTGAAAGATGTAGGCCAGGAAGTGTTTCTTGGCTCCCTGGAAGTGTGGAAGCAAGTAGCTGATATGTAGCTTGATCTTGTTTTGATTTTTATACTTTTAGGTTCTTCTTTACTATTAAAGACCATAAAGCAGCTTTTATAAAACCCCTATGAGGGATCTGGATCACAAATTCTAGTTTTGGACACTTTTGTAATATCTGGGTTTGGCTGAGGAACAAAATGAGTGTGAGGATAGAGCCTTCCTGCTTCTGACTCTAGACTTTTTTTTAAATATTTATTTTATTTATTTGAAAGACAGAGTTACAGAGAGAGATAGAGAGAGAGAGAGAGGTTCACTCCCCCAGATGGCTGGAACAGCCAGAGCTGCCCTGATCTGAAGCCAGGAGCCAGGAGCTTCTTCCAGGTTTCCCATGCAGTTGCAGAGGCCCAAGGGCATTAGACCATCTTCTACTGCTTTTTCAGGCCACAACAGAGAGGTGGATTGGAAGAGGAGTAGCCGCGACTCGAACTGGCACCCGTATGGGATGCTGATGCTTCAGGCCAGGGCTTTAAGCCTCTGTGCCATAGCACCGGCCCCATGACTCTTGACTTAATTTGGTGTATTTGAGGAGGGTATCTGTAAGTTCTATAAGTTGGCTCATAAAAGTCAGCTTTTCATTGAGTTTTAGGGTGAAATATTGAATTTTATAATAATTTACAACTTTAAACCAAAATTTTTCTTTTTTTTTAAAAAAAAAGATCTATTTATTTATTTGAAAGTCAGAGTTACACAGAGAAAGAAGGATAGGCAGAGAGAGAGGTCTTCCGTCTGCTGCTTCACATCAGCCGGAGCTGCGCCAATCCGAAGCCAGGAGCCAGGAGCTTCTTCCCAGTCTACCATGCGGGTGCAGGGGCCCATGGTCTCGGGCCATCTTCCACTGCTTTCACAGGCCATAACAGAGAGCTAGATTGGAAATGGACAGCTAGGACTTGAACTGGTGCCCATATGGGATGCCAGCATACAGGCCACAGCTTTACCCACTATGTCACAGCGCTGGCCTCCAACATTGTTCATTCCTTGTAATACACAGGTTAAGAAATGGACCATCTTTATTTGATGGAAGGAGTCACTTGGGTAATTCCTTCTAGAATCATTGAGAGGAATTATCTTTACTCCATTGGGGTATTGGTTTGAGTCCTGTGTGCGTAAGAAATTGGCAAAGGCTGTGGTAGCCAACCAAGATACAAGGGTGTTTTTGTAAGTTATAGGGACTCCTTAGTGTATTAGATGAGATCCCTGGTGTAGAAACCCAGGCGACTTCCACTTTGAGGCACATCAGAAAGAGAGAAGGGGACATGAAGATTTACAATACCCTCTGCAGGAGCTCCCTCACAGAGAGCAAAGATAGGGATGGGTGGCTGGGGCTTGGGCAGCTGGAGACAGCTCTTAAGAGCATGCAGAGTTAGAGAGGGGAAGATGAGGGGGCAGTGATCTGAGAAGGACCTTCAGAAAGTGGAGACGTAAGGAGGGCATAATGCCTCTGAGGGCAGTTGCTGTGAGTAGGAATGGGTAAAGAGAGAAAGGCACAGAAAGAAGGAGGAGACTGAGATGTGGATTCGGAAAGTTTGGAAGATTCCTCGCTAGGATGGGGTGGAGGGGCTCGATCAGCAGGATCAAAGTCAAGACCAAGCTTCAGAATATCAGGGGTTAGAGGCTTAATCTTTTCCCTGAAGAGGGGAATCTGATAGGTAGCACATGATTAACAGAGGAAAAGGCAATTACAGAGATAGAAGAATGCCTGGACCTAGGAAACCTCAGACCATTTTCCATTGTGATTGATGATGTTTGCTAAATCTTGGAGAATTGGGGGGGTCAAAGTTCCCTTTTTCAGGCCACTGATTGTTACTATCTAGTTATGTTGTGGCCAAACTAAATTGAGGAAAAGATGAGCCTCTTTTGTTTAATTACTGCCCCTGGATAAGGTTATTGAGGAGACACCTAAGTGGGTATGTCATTTGGCAGTTGTGAGGGTGAATTTCCCATGTAGAATGGGTGTGTAAAAGAGAGAGTGAAAGGGAGGGAGAGACACCGGCATCCCTACATCTCTCACTCCACTCTAAAATGATTAGATTGTCTCTTCCTTCCAGGCATCTCTGAAAAGAGAAGGACCAGGACAGAAAGGGACAGTTCCCAGGTTAGAGAAGAAAATCTGATCTAGTAGGAGTTTCAAGATGGCCAGTAGGGGAATACAGGGTCCTTCAAATATAATTCAATAGGATGAATCTGTCTCCCACAGGTGTGGTATGTTGAAGGAGCATGGGTTTCAGTATCAAGTGTTATATTTAGCATTTTCCATTCCGAAACATGCTCAGACAACCAGTCAATAGAGAAAAGATTTTATTTTGGGAGACAGATTAGTTGGACCTGAAATGAGGTTTTAACCTATCTGGCCACAGGCAGCGATCTTTTTAAGCCACTTGGTTGGAGGGGTCATATGAATGTGCTGAATGCCACATCAGCTAGAATAAGGAGTGATTCGGAAGTACAGAAAGGTCTGCTGGCACTTGTTGACCAAAGCCACTTACTTGTGATGTCTTGCTTAGTAGTTTGGAATGTTCCAGGTGCTTGCAAAGCTGATGCCAATACAACTGAATGCCTGGTAATAAAATATCCACTAAGTTTTAGATTATCTATTGGTGCCCAATTTAATAGAATTTGGAATTAATTATTCGTGTCCCATGTCCTAACTGTTTCTGACAATGATTATGTATGTAGAAAAGCTAAAATTACTCTTACAAGTGAAAAAATGGGTAATATTTTAAAGGAACATATCTTTCCATATTATATGTAAACTTAATAAAGTCATTCAAAATATTTGAGATAAACTATAAAATATGACTAATGGCCAATGTAGACTTAAACAAATGGGAAAATTGAGCATGCCTTAGGGCCCATAAGATGCCTTATTGCTTAGATGTACATCTGTATTTTGACAGATTAACTTGATCTCAATAAATTACATATTTATATCACTAATGATAATTTAATTAGAGAGTTATTCTGGAATAAAAAGACAAAATGAAAGTAGAAAACCCTTCAAATAATCATCACTGTGATTTAATAAAAAATGAAAAATATGGCTTTTTTCCAATGGAAAATCTCATATTATTTATAAAATTTATATGAAAATTACAAGACATAAAGATAATCAAAATATTCTCAAGGAGAAGCAAATTTCAATAATCAATATTGTCATATATCAAGATTTACTTATAGCTATAGTGATTAAGATATCCAATGGATAAATTGACCAATGGAACTGAATAGAAAGTGTAGACTCATTTACACATAGTGTTTTTAATGTTGATTTATTTAATTGAAACAGTTACAAAGAGGATAGGACACATACACACACAGAGAAAGAGAGAGAGAGAGAGAAAGCTAGAGAAAGAGAGAGCGAGAGAGAGAGACTCTTCCATTGCTGGTTCACTCCCCAGATGTTTTCAATGGCCAGAGTTGGGTTAGGTAGAAGCCAGGAGCTTCCTTTGGGGCTCCCAAATGGTGAGCAGGAACCCCAAAACTTGGACTGTCCTTTTTTGCTTTTCCCAGGCCATTAACAGGGAGCTGGATCAACAGTAGAACAGCCAGGACTCAAAGTGGCACCCAAATAGGATGCTGACTTTGCAGGAGGCGGCTTTACCTGCTATGTCACCATGCCGGTCCCAAGATTCTTTTTTTTTTTTAATCGGCTCACTGCTAAGGAGTAAAATATGGTAAATTAGATTTCATTGAAGTAAATAATTTATAATCACAAAATACACTCTTCAAAAGGTAAATGGTAAGTTACTGACTGGGAAAATATTTGTAGGTAGATAGACTATGGAGGGATAGATGGATGGATATATAGATAGATACATTGGTGGAGATAGATGGAAGACAGATGACAAAGAACTCATATGCAAACTACCTAAAGAATTCCTCGGGTAAAGACTTTAGACTTAGAAAGTGAAAAATCATTAGTATTAGAATTACATTATTAATGAAATCATATAAATTAGGGAAAAGACTTGACCGCCTACTTAACCAAATAACATACATGAATTGGAATGTTGCTTTTCTCTTTTTTATTTTACTTATCAGTCAAGCAAAGGCAACTATAATGAAATGCCACTATAAATGCACCAGAATGCCTAAAGCAAAAAGTGATTAATGATCCAAAATATTGTTGAGGATATAAGGCAACTTTAAGTCTCATATTACTATTTGTGAAAATTTAATATGATATATACATTTCGAAAAATGCTCTCTGTTTACTAAAAGACAATATATTCAAGACATTAAAACCAGCAGTTTGACTTTTAATCATATTCTCAATCATTATGTGCAAAAAAAACAGGCAAGTTTAAGATTCCTCACAGAAACACTACGTTTTAAAATTAAAATTTTAACAACTAAACCAGTATCTAGGGCAAAATTATGGTGGATCAACAAATGTGGTGTATTATCAGAATGAGATACCCTATGGGAATAATAGTAAAGGAATTGCAACTGAGTGCATTAGTAAATAATTTACATTATTAAACTAAAGCATCCAGACACAAGGTTACATATTTTATACTTCTGTTTATTTGACATTCAAAAAATATAAGCAAGAATTATGATAAAAATTCCAAAAAGAATTTAGATTCTAAAGTGGAAAATGAATGGATCTGTACAAAAATGGGAATTTGTATTGCTAGTATGTTTCTAATTCTTGATTTGGGTGATATTTATGTGGAAAGATTTATTTTGTGGAAAGAGTAGAACAATTTGAATTTTTTTCAGTATTTATGTACATTTCATTTAATTAAAAATTTCAATTATTGACTTTCACCTATTTTCAACTTAAGATATAATTTTGTTCAAATCTCTATTTTGATACATCAGTGTCATCACATTATTCAATATATTTGTTCATGTGTGTATATAGGTTATGCAGTGCTTTCGTACATTAGGATAAGAAATGTAAGATAAGAAAAAAAATTATATCCCCTACATCTTTGGAGTTTTCTACCATTACATTCTTGGACTTGGTTACACTTGTTTTGCAAAAATTATACAATTCTGCCAATCAGGTACAAGAACATGTGTTTGGAGTTAGGAAATATCAATTTCTGAAATTCTTTCACATTTTATCAGTAAATCTTAACCATACACTAAAGATAGGACAATATTAATTTAATAAATTTGATGTATTCATTTTTCAAAAAGAATTAACATTTTACCAATCATTTCTTTTACGATGCCCACCATTTTCTGTATTTTTAAACAATTACATAAATTACAATCAACTCACTCATAAATTAGAATATCTTTTTTCTGAGAAGTATTCTGCCATTTCTTTCTGAACCATCTTAAAAATAAGCTATTAAAATTAAATAATGCCCACACACATAAGTATAATTAAATTTTAATTATTTTAAATTATTTATTATTAATATACTTACAGTTGATTTGTTTGAACTGGGATGCAATAAAAATCATTCTACATTATTTTTTGTGTGTGGGGATTCCATAACAATCCCACTCATTTTTGTAGCCATTATTTGTTGTGCTTATCTGTACAGAAACTAGGACTTTAAATCTGTAAAATGCAGCAAATTCTGTATAATAGCCAAAAACTCCATTATGATTTTTTTAAAATTTTTATATATTCCCTATAACCTGAAATTTACATTTATATTTAAATATGTGATTAAATTCAGGCTTTAAAGTTTTAGGTGAATTGTTCATAGATTTTTATGTAATATCTTTATGACATGACATCATATAACACAAAATGTTTATATACCCACTATCACTGATGTTAAGCTTAATCAACATGTGTAGATACTGTAATATGATAATTAATAAATATCCACTTTTCTTGTCACTATCTTAGTAATCACTTCTTAGTTATTTATCTTTTTAATACTAAGTTGAAATTCTTCTATAAAGAATAACAGACAACTTTGTTCCTTTCTCTCTCTCTGCCCTTTTTAAATTTTTCTGTTTACACTGAAAAAGTATTGCTCAGGAAAATCACTTGCATTGACTCTTTTTTAAAAAAAATGAAAACATCTTTAAATTATTCAGATTATTTAGTCTATCAACTAACAGATAACAATATGCACTTACTGATTTTCTAAAAATTTTTATTTTAAGTTGATTTTGATTGCATATGAGGATCTAAGAAAAAATAGAGAATGATCACATATACTGTGTTTCTTTCATGGAACATTTCATAGAATAAATTTCTTCTCATTTCATTTTCCTAAACTTCTTTGAGGGCATTTTATCTTTTTTAACCTAGAAACCTTTTATTTAAGGTATAGAACTTCATGCATTCATATATACAAATCTAGGGTCCCCCCTGCACCCACACTCCCACTCTTCTTCCTCCTCTCTCTCCTCTTCCCATACTTATTTTTTTAAAGGTGTATTTCATTTATTTGAAAGGCAGAGTTACAGAGAGGCAGAGAGAGAGGGAGAGAGAGAGAAAGTCTTCCATCCACTGATTCATTCTCCAATTGGCCACAATGGCCAGAGCTGTGCCAATTTGAAACCAGGTGCCAGGAGCTTCTTCCAGGTCTCCCACACGGGTGCAGGGATGCAAGCACTTGGACCATCTTCTACTGTTTTTCCAGGCCATAGCAGAGAGCTGGATCAGAAGTGGCGTAGCTGGGATTAGACCGAGTGCCCATATGGGATGCCAGCACTGCAGGCAGCAGCTTTACCTGCAACACCACAGCATCGGCCTCTCCATACTTATTTTTTGCAAAGACGTATTTTCAATTAACTTTATACACATAAGATTAACCCCACACTTAGGAAAGAGTTCAACAAATAGTATGGAAAGAAACAAACAAAATAATCATTTCCTCACAGTTGAGACAAGGGTCAATCAAAATCATGGCATCTCAAAGTGTCAATTTCAGGGCCAGTGCACTGGGTTAAAGTCCCAACCTGTAGCACTGTCATCCCATATGGGTGCCAGTTCAAATCCTGGTTGCTACACTTCAGAACCAGCTCCCCACTAATGTGCCTGGGGAAGCTTGGGCCCCTGCACCCACATGGGAAACCTGGATGAAGCTCCTGGCTTCTGGCTTTGGATCAGCTTAGCTCCAGACATTGCAGCCATTTGGGGAGTGAAGCAACATATAGAAAACCTCTCTCTCTTTCTCTATCTCACTCTTTCTGTCTCTACCTCTCTCTCTGTAACTCTGTCTTTTAAATAAATAAAAAAAAATTTTAAAGAAAAGCAAAAATTTCACTTCTATACATTACATTTTAGGTATTGTATTAGTCATCACATATCAGGAAGAACATATAGTATTTGTCTTTTTGGAACTGCCTTATTTCATTAAGTACAATTGTTTCCATTTGTAACCACTTTGCTGCAAATGACAGGATTCCATTTTTTTTTTGTTACTGTGTAATATTCCGTGGTGTACATATACCATAATTTCTTTTTTTTTTTTTTATTTGACAGATAGAGCCATAGAGAGAAAAAGAGAAAGGTCTTCCTTCCGTTGGTTCACTCCCAAAATGGCCACTATGGCCAGTGCTGGGCCAATTCAAAGCCAGGAGCCAGGTGCTTCTTCCTGGTCTTCCATGCGAGTGCAGGGGCCCAAGCACTTGGGCCATCCTCCATTGCCCTCCCAGGCCACAGCAGAGAGCTGGACTGGAAGAGGAGCAACCAGGACTAGAACCCGGTGCTCATATGGGATGCCAGCGCCACAGGCGGAGGATTAACCAAGTGAGCCATGGCTCCGGCCCCACCATAATTTCTTTATTAAGTCTTCAGTTCATGGAAATCTGGGTTGATTCCAAATCTTAACTATTGTGAATCGAGCTGTAATAAACATGGGGGTACAGATCACATTTTCATGTGCTAATTTCATTTCCATTGGGTAAATTCCAAGGAATGGGATGACTGGGTCATATAGTAGGTCTATATTCAGATTTTTGAGGTATCTCCATACTGTGGTTGTACCAGTTTATATTCTGACCTACAGTGGATTAGGGTATCATTTGCCCACATCCTCTTCAGTATTTATTGGTTTTTGATTTCTGTATGAGAGCCTTTCTAACAGAAGAGAAGTGAAACCTCATTGTGGTTTTGATTTGCTTTTCCAAGGTCAGTGCCGTGACATAGTAGGTTAAGCCTCGCTGGTGGTGCTGGCATCCAATATGGGCACTGGTTCATGTCCCAGGTTCCTCCTCTGATCCAGGTCTCTGCTTATGGTCTGGGAAAGCAGTAGAGGATGGCCAAGTGCTTGGCCCCCTGCACCCATGTGGGAAACCCGGAAGAAGTTCCTGGCTTTTGTCTTCAGATCAGCTCAGTCCCAACCATTGGGGTCATTTAGGGAGTAAACCAGTGGATTGAAAATCTTTCTCTCTGTCTCTCTCTCTTACTGTCTGTAATACTATCTCTCAAATAAATAAATAAATCTTTCAGACAAACAAAAGCAAAAAAAAGCTATTTGTATTTCCCTAATGGCTAGTGTTCCTGGGCAGTTTTTCATGTCTGTTAATCATCTCAACTTCCTCTTTTGAAAATTTTCTGTTCAGGTCCTTTGCCCATTTCTTAAGTGGATTGTTTGTTTTTTTGTTGTTGTTGAGTTTTTTGATTTCTTTATAGATTCTGGATATTAATCCTTTATCAGTTGCGTAGTTTGC
The DNA here is from genome assembly GCF_051225735.1 of Oryctolagus cuniculus. NCBI lineage: Eukaryota > Metazoa > Chordata > Mammalia > Lagomorpha > Leporidae > Oryctolagus > Oryctolagus cuniculus. The sequence goes on along the minus strand of NC_142871.1, from coordinate 27,507,311 downwards.
AAATATGTTCTCCCATTCTGTCAGTTATTTCTTCACTTTGAAAAGCTATAGTACAGAGCCGGCGCCGTGGCTCAATAGGCTAATCCTCCACCTTGCGGCGCCGGCACACCGGGTTCTAGTCCCAGTTGGGGCGCTGGATTCTGTCCCGGTTGCCCCTCTTCCAGGCCAGCTCTCTGCTATGGCCAGGGAGTGCAGTGGAGGATGGCCCAGGTGCTTGGGCCCTGCACCCCATGGGAGACCAGGAAAAGCACCTGGATCCTGGCTCCTGCCATCGGATCAGCGCGGTGTGCCGGCTGCAGCGGCGGCCATTGGAGGGTGATCCAACGGCAAAGGAAGACCTTTCTCTCTCTGTCTCTCTCTCACTGTCCACTCTGCCTGTCAAAAAAATTTAAAAAAAATAATAAAAGAAAAAGAAAAGCTATAGTACAATATACATCAAACATATGGACATTGCTACAATCCAGTAATTTTATCCAGATTTCTCCACTTTTAATTAAAATTGTGTGCTGGTGCAGTACATTACTATGCTGTATGTGACCTGTATCCATCATGTTCCTGAAGTTATAAAAGAACTATATCAACACACCAACTTTCATATTGTCTTATTGCAAAAATAGTCACTTCTCTTATTCTCTTCCAAATTTTTCCAAAATTCTGGTAGCAAATGATTTAATTTTTATTTCTAAAATTTTGTCTTTTAAAAATATTTGTTTGGAAAAAAACAACAGAAGGAGAGGGAGAAACAAACAGAAAGATATCTTTCATCTGCTGCTTCACTCTCCAAATTCTTGCAACACCTGGGGCTGGGGAAGGCTAATGTCAAGAACTGGGTAATGCCATTTGGGTATCCCATGTGGGTGTTGGGTCCCAAGCAAATCTCTGGTTACTTAATTCCTTTAATTGTTTTAAAACTTTCAGTATTTGGATCCTGTACATTTTAAAGTATATATACTAAAATGAATTTAAACCAACAACAAAAACATTTAAAAACCATGCAAAATTATATTAAATCAAGTGAAAATATTATATTCAGGAAAGACACAGGTTTTAAAAAGGAATAAACTAAAAACTACAGAACTTAAAAATGCAACATAAATCAAAAAGGAAATTTTATTCTTTATTTTTTTCTTTCTTTATTTTTAATTTTTGACAGGCAGAGTGGACATTGAGAGAGACAGAGAGAAAGGTCTTCCTTTTGCCGTTGGTTCACCCTCCATTTTCTGTATGAATTTACCAGTAGAGTAGTGATTTCAAAGGATAGAATTAATTTATTGGCTAACAGGTCAGCAGAGATTTTCTCCAATCTGAACAGAGAAAATTAGATTGTAAGAAAAATAAACGTAACTTCAGACTCAAGTACATCTGAGACTACAGCTACAAAACTCAAGGTTCATCTGATTGGAGTCCTAATATAGTAGAGAAAGAGACAGGAAAAAAAAGATAGAGAGGAAATTATGGCTGCAAAATCTATCCCCCCCCCCCCCCGCAATTTGATAAAAGATAAAAATTAAACAAAAGGAGCAAATCCCAAAGATGCTAAACTCAAGAATCCTATGCAATATACATTATAATTGATCTTCTGTGAAATAAAGACAAGGACAGAAACTTGAAAGCAGCTAGAGAGAAATGATGCATCACTTAAAGTGGCACACAAATTTGAATAACAACCAATTTCTCGAAAAACTTGGAATCCAGATGGGAATGGCACAACATCATTCAAGTATCAAAGGAATGAACTGTCAACAGCAAATTCTGTAAGCACTGAAATTATCCTTCAGGGATGAAGGGAAATAAAGACATTTTCAGTCTAAGGAAGCATATATCACTAACATAGCTATCATCATAAATTATGTTCTTCAGAAGGAAAGAAAGGAAACAGTACAACAAAGAAGCATGGAGCACCAAGAAGCAACAGGAAAAGAACGGTAGAAAATGCAGAAATTTTGATAATTATGGCATAGAGACTTGGCATAAATCTTCCATATTACACAGCAAAGTTGAAAAGAAGATATACAATCCCTTGACAATCAAAATCACAATATTTAACAGTGTACCAGAAAAAAAGAAGTAATCCGTCCATACCTCACTTGCAGTATGAAAATACAGACACAATCAGGCTGCAATCTATCACATAAGTGATCAGAGGAACTACTAATAAAAATATAAAATTGATATATTCAAACAAAAATACATTCAAATGAAACTCTAAAATGTGTTCAAGCAGCCTACAGAAATGTGACAAAAGGGAAACAGGAGGGAAGCTCTGACCCAAATGCTAACATAGCAGTCCTCTGTAACCAACTTGATCTTAGTGATGGTCTTAATAAATGGTCTAATTATGATACAAAATGAAGCATAGGCAGAGGAAGAGCAGATAATTTTTTGTTTTGTTTTTAAAAACCAACTGCACACTTCGACCATCTACTGTTGGAAAGCCACTCAGTTCAATTTCAATACAATAGTTAGTTTGAAAATAAAGGGTTAGATGGAGCTGGCGCTGTGGTATAGCGGGTAAAGCCACTTCCCGGAGTACCGGCATCCCATATGGGCACCGGTTGAGGCTTGGCTGTCCCACTTTCGATCCAGTTCTCTGCTATGGCCTGGTAGGGCAGTGGAGGATGGCCCAAGTCCTTGGGCCCACGCTCTGCATTGGAGGCCGGGAAGAGGCTCCTGGCTCCTGCCTTCAGATTGATGCAGCTTTGGCCTTTGCAGCCATCTGGGGAGTGAACCAGTGGATGGAAGATCTCTCTCTCTCTCTCTCTCTCTCTCTCTCTGCCTCTCCTCTCTCTGTGTAACTGTGATTTTCAAGTAAAATAAGTGGATCTTTAAAAAAAAAGTAAAGGGTTAGAAAAATATATATTTTGTGAAGATTTCTCAAAATAGCTGAAGTACTCTCTATATTAATGTCATATAAAATAGACGTTAGTGCAAAGAAAATTATCAGAGACAGAGAGGGATACTCCATACTGATAACAAGATCAAGCCACAAGAAGACATAAAAATCCTGAGTATACACAAAATAAAAGTACCTCAAAGTAAATGAATCAAAAACTTTGTGCTACTACATACTTATAGCAGCTAAAAACCAAAAACAAAACTACAGAAAAATAAGGCTACTGACATTATCTTATGAATATATTTTGCTGTGTTGTTTGCAAACAAAAAATGTAACAGAAAATAGAACATAAGTACAAAGTATTGCTTCTCACTTCACACACTTTTTTTCTAGGTAGGTATATAACACACAGTTACATAATTAATTTTTTTGTTTCAGTATGTGTTCATAAATTGGAGTTTGCTTGTTTCATCTTTCAAGATTAATCTATTTTAACTGTAATTACACTCAATTTGTAGATTATTAATTTCACATAAAATTTCTGGTTTATCAATATGGCATATTCATATTAATTTTTTATAAATCAATGATACTTTTTAATACAGAAGTTATGTATTTGTATCTTTCAGTTCACCATTTAAAGTTTTAGTAAAGTGGTTAATTTCTAGTGTATAATCGAGGTATCTATGCATAATTTAATCATTTTATTCACCTGAGAAATTTCATGACCTAATTTCAGCTAGAAATCTCCAAAAACCTTACAAATCAAATGATGTTATATTTTAAAAGGTTAGAACAATTGTGGCAAAAGTAAGAAAATTTAGTGTGAATTTAATAATGTATTAAGGCATTATCCAAATTCTTGCCTGTGAGTTTAATAGAACAAACTGCTATATATAAGGAATTTCCATCCAGCCATTTACTATTGGAAAATGCCTACTTGAGCTCAACTACAAATCACTAAAACCTTCAGACCATTGTGTTTTGTGGAAAGTACATCATACTTTTTTGTATTTTAATATACAGGTAATATGGACCAACTATTTTAATCAAATATGCATGAAACCATATGTTTAAAGGTTCAAAGAAATTATTCCAAAACTACAGTAGTAATGAACTTTCAGTATTGGATAATAGGTTACCTTTATTTTTGTGTTTATATTTTCTATGTGTGTAAAAGGATTACATAAACATCAACAAATTAATTGATTAAAAATATTGTCATTTTATGAACCAAGAATCTGGGTAGTTGGCTAGCTCTTAAATTTTAAATATCTTGCTTTAATATTGGAGAGATCCAAACGCACTGAAAACTACTGATTTACTAACAAAGATTTTTTATAGAAATGCTTAAAAAAAAAAAAAAACACATTGATTTCCATACTAGGATAATGCTATTGTCAATCAGATGCCTTGACTTACTTGCTACTGAAGTGTTTGTTTCCCTATGTCTTCCCCTATAGACCATGAGGAAAATGGTCATGTTCTTCTGATGATGGTACATGTTACTCAACATTGCAGCATAGTCAGCATCTCTGAAGGTGCAGTGTGTATTCCTTGTTTGTTAATAATTGTCCCAGAGCTGTAAGCCTTGTGATCATTTATTTTTTCCTATTATTTAAAATAAGATATCCCATCACAAATGTACAATCTCCTTTACCATAATTTATTTATTTATTTATATTTACTTATTTTTTAAAAATTTTTGCCAGGCAGAGTTAGACAGTGAGAGAGAGACAGAGAGAGAGTTATAGACCATGAGAGAGAGAAAGAGAGAAAGGTCTTCCTTCCGTTGGTTCACTCCCCTAATGGCCGCTATGGCTGGAGCTGCGCAGATCTGAAGCCAGGAGCCGGGTACTTCCTCCTGGTCTCCCATGTGGGTGCAGAGACGCTAGCACTTGGGCCATCCTCTGCTGCACTCCCGGGCCACAGCAGAGAGCTGGACTGGAAGAGGAGCAACCGGAACTAGTAACCAACCGGCGCCCCGACTAGGACTAGAAACCGGGGTGACAGCGCCGCAGCAGGAGGATTAGCCAAGTGAGCCATGGCACCACCCATCCTTTACTACTAATTCATGAGTAGGCAAGTAAGTAAAAGAGTTGGCGGTGGCTTACCTTATATCCTCATTGCCATATTCAGAGAACGTCTTAGAGGTTTTCTAGTAGTTCATGTTTAACATTGAATGCATTTAAAGAAAAGTTCACAACAAATTGAAGTTATTTTCAGTTGACAAAGAATGCAACAATTTAATTTTTAAATGTGTTTCACCATGACTTCAGAAAAGATATCATTCTTATACATAGATAATGTTAGGATAAAATTCTGCTTTGCCAACAAGTAACAATTTGGCTTTGCTGTACATGTTCTTTGTCAAGTAATTCTCCTCTCTTTTGAAAACACATGGAGTGGGAAATATACATTCGAATAATTATCATTTTACCATTGTGAGTTACTGTCTTTTCCTTATAATGCTCTGTTTCTGATATCAAGAGAAACACAACATAGTGTTCATTATGTTTACAGGAGACTATCATCTCTTCATTCCCACCCCATTTTCCTCTACTTTTGTCATCTTAGTCATTGGAAAATTACAATAAACTCTGAACTTTCTACTTTTTATATTATTCTTACATCATTGTACTTAAAGTCATTCTTCTATTGCTGTCAATCAACGGATGTGACATAGATTTATTTTTATATGAGATTGGTTAACAAATCACTCTTTATTTTTAGTGGCCGAACTTAGATTTTGCAAACAACTTCTATATTGTGCTGAGCTTACAAAATTTATAAATAAAACTCCAATGAATTAGAAAAGAACATAAAAACTAGTGCAGAAAGGAGAAATATAATTAGACAACATACTTTCGAAAGTATTTCAATGTCTCAGATAATCAGGTGACAAATCAGTCTTCACTGCAATGCCACAGAATGTGCTTCAGAATGTGCAACTTTAATTCTGTTTTAAAATGTTTAGACAGACACAGCCATATTTCTAGTGTCACGAAGAATTTTGAATCAGGGATATATAACAGAATATGAAGATGTCATAGATCACTGGAAATATCAATTCTGTTTGTGAAAATTCAGCCAAATGAAAGATTTTTATTTAAATGTGGCCAAAGGTAATCACACAAAAATGCTTCCTTTTTTCTATTAGGTAAAAAAAAATAGATCCCGAATGCAATATTCCATGATTAGAACCATGTTAAGACAAATATGTAGAAGGGAAAAAATGAAGACAAAAGTTTGTAGTGATAATATTTGGTGAAATGGTGGATGATATATTTCATCTGTAATTTCAGAAAACTTTCCTTATATTTTTACAAAATATACTATAGAAAATCATTTTAAACAAGGAAACATTATCTTTCCTGCAAATTCTGTGTGTACCTTCAGCTACACTTAATAGTTTTTAGTCATTGAAGTAGTTCAATATTAAAATTTTGTTTTAATATATGCATTAAGTGCTTCTTAAATGTGAGATTTTTCCATGTTTTTTGATGTCCAGAATCAAATGCATAATAATCAATGAATAAATGTGTGCTTACCATTGTAGCAAGTTAAATCAATAAGACATTTCAAAGCACACCTTTTATCTAGTTCTGCTATTTCCAACAGTATGTACTAAAGATTAATGTGGCTGGTTTATTGTTAATGAGAAAAACCTTTAATAGTTACCACAGCAATGATGTTTTCTCTCTGCTTCATTCATAATATTGTCATTTAAGTTTTATATAACTTTATGATTTAGTACACTGACATCTGTTGTTGAATTTAACATATAATCAAAAATTCTTCTAACTTTACTGTATTGCATATGTTTATAATATAAATAAATATACAAATCTCCCAAATATTTTCATGTTCAGTATAATGTTTCTATTCTTAGGTTTTTATGATATCAAATAATTTTATTTTAGGTTTTTATGATATCAAATAATTTTATTTCTTGATCTTATATCTGTTTTGGATTTGATTTTTAGTCTCCATTAACCTTGATGCTGTATTAATACATTTTTATATCCACTGTAATATGAAAGTGATGATTTAACACTTGTTAAGGGCCTTTTCAAGACCATGATAAGACATTATACATATACTACAAGCAGAGGTAATAATTTCAAACTATTTTATGCATATCTTATGAATTAAAACTAGAATTTTCATTGGATATTCCAAACATTATGTCAAGGTATTATAATTATGAGACATGTGTGACCATATAAACAACGTGTGTGACACATAAAATTCAACGATTATATACCTAGATTTTAGATCAAGGCAAAAAATGCTGCCAAAATGTAAAATCATGTTTTAAAACCCAACCAGGGGCAGGGGGCTGGTGCTGTGGCATAGTGGGCTAAGCCTCTGCCTTTGCCGGCATTCTATATGGGCAACGGTTCATGTCCTGGCTACTCCTCTTTCAATCCAGCTCTCTGTGGTGGTCTGGGAAAGTAGTAGAAGATGACCCAAGTGCTGGGCCCCTGAGCCATCATGGGAGACTTGGAGGAAGCTCTTTTCTCTCTGTCTCTCCCTCTATCTGTCTGTCACTATCTCTCAAATACATAAAAATCTTAAAAAACAAAAACAAAAAACAACTAAATTTCAGTCCCCTTCTCCATCTATAGAGTAAATCTCTACCAGAATGCTAGTTAACCATTTCTTTGTCTTTTTGAAATTGCCCTTAACAAATGTATTTATAGCCAAATAATGTTTTGTTTGGCCTGTTTTTTGAGATCTCCTTAAATGGAGTTATTCTCTTTGCATTTTCTGCGTTCGCTTTTATTCCACATAATATTCTTGAAGTTTATCCATAATTATTTGTGGCAGCAATTGTTTCATTTTCTCAGTGCTATATGGTATTACATTATATAAAGATTTTACCATTTATTTTTACATTCCACTAAGTTTATTTTCTTTTTGACATCTTCATTGGGATGGTGTTGGTAGCTTGAAATCTTTCAAGGCAAAACTATTTGTGATATGAAAATCAGCAAATGCTATAAATCAGATATATCCAACTCCTAACCTTCTGTTAAGCATTTACAAGCATAACACCGAATCTATGCTAGTGGGAAGAACATGGAATATGGAGTCAGGTATGTTTAAGTTCTAATTCCAAATGTTACTAGGTGTGCAATCTTGTAAGAGAATCTACACTTCTGTTATTATGTGTGAAAAAGGGACAAAGTATTTTGTGTAAAGGGTGATAATGATTAAATGTAAAACCCATATGTAATACCATTAACCAGTCATTTGTAACAGGATGTATCTAACAAACTGCTAATTTCCTTCCTTGTGTAAATAAAAGAGTTATCAGTGAACTTCAGAAAGTAAATTGCAAGTCCTTCTGTGTTTTTCCCTTACAACTGCACAAAGTTGGTAACATTTTCTGCACCCAAAAGTACATATGTTTTCCTCTGGGGAGCATAAACTTCAAAGTCAAGTTTGTGTGCTTCACAAGCAATGGTCTTCCAAAAATGGTAGAAGCATTGGCATATATTGTTAACACAGTTATTCCAAAGAAGTTAAATTTCCATTTGTTCTTATTTTTCAGGAAAAATATTTTACTTAACTATAATTTTTTCATTTATAAAATAACTGAAATTACAAGTTTTGCTTTTCTTTATGTGGTAAATAATTATAGTTTCCTTCCTTTTATTATATTTAACTTAGATTTTATTATATGTATTATTTTTATTATATTTAACTTAGAATAGGTCTCAGAGACAACTCTTAATTAAGTATTGAAGGAACAATTCTTGAAGCCAATAAAAACCCTCAGTAGTTTTCCTGACTGAATAATTTTGTTATTATTTCAAAAACCAGTTATAATTATCAAATATAATAATCCTAATAATCTAGAATTGAAATCTTATTCAATTGAGAATGTTCTTCAATAATGCAGAATCTTATCCTATGATTTTAAAGTGATTGAATAAGAGTATTTCCAGGAGATAATGTGAACCAATATTTTAGTTTCTTAATCCAACTAGATTTTATAAGATGCAGTCTTGTGCAAGACTCTGAGGATTGTAAAATCAGTGGGAAATGTTCTTTTCTCTTAAGCAGCTCACACCTAATAAATTAAATGTAACTCGACTCCATTAAAATGGATAGTTTTAATGGAAACTGCGATTAAAATATATGTTTACTTTGGTAAAAGTGATTTTTGAAAAACCTGCATAAAATACAATGGGAGTTTGGAGAATAGAGATTTCCAATGTGGTAGAAGACTGGTGATTGTTGGAAAAGATTTAAGTGACTTTCTTTGTCTCTTCTTAAATGATGAATGGAACTTGGACTTGCTGTTGTACTGAACAGGGCAGGGACCAAGTATAAGAAAAGGAAGGAAAATATAATTTACTAATGTGATAACTGCTGCTAACGTAGGGAAACAGTATTAGATGATACAGGAAGTCTAATTATGCAAGTGATAGACACATGAGAACCTAATTTTTTATTACCTATGATTATCCCAGAATGTATGTACGTATATATGTATGTATTTTAAAAATTTATTTATTTGGAAGGCAGAGTTACAGAGAGACAGAGGCAGAGGCAGAGAGAGGGACGTCTTCCATCCACTGGTTCACTGCCTAAATGGCTGCAATGGCTGGAACTGGGCCTAGCCAAAGCCAGGAACCAGGAGCTTATTCTGAAACTCCCATGTCGGAGTAGGGGGTCATCTTCTAGTGCTTTCCTAGGCAATAGCAGAGAGCTGTATCGGAAGTGGAGCAGCTGGTTCATAACCTGGCATCCATATGGGATGCCAGCACTGGAGGTGGTGGCTTAACCGCTATGCCATAGTTCAGGCCCGTCCAGAATGTATTTAAAGAGTTTCATTGTGTAACAAAATTCTGTTTTAACTAGGTGTTTTAATATAGCTGAATTGTAAACAGAAGGGAGTTTTTAAATCGAGGATGAAATATAACAACTGTTCAATAGATAGTTATTGGTAATTGCAGTCAAATGCTCTACCACTGAGCTATACCCCCGAGTTATTGGTAATTGTAACATTGTACTTCCTGGAAAAAGGAACTAAATATAAGGCTACATAGTATTGTTTACAGAAGAACCACTGATAAGTATTATGACCAGGAAGAGAACAGAAACTAATCCAGGAGAGCTGTACCTCATTCAAAATATGTCCCAAAGGCCCGGCAGGATTCCTGGAATTGAATCAGAGCTCAGGATGCTTGTTTTCTCTATTTTGAAACACATATTTTAAACATCAATTGAAATGCTATACATAACATATACATTATAATACTCGTATAAGATACACACACATATAATAAATAGTAAATGCATATAGTTAAGAGACTTGTGCAATCATGATTTTCTAAACATTTGTGATGTTTAATTTTGTGTTTTGTCTGGAGTGGATCATGAGCTGATCAGAATAGAGAATATTTCTGTGTGTGTCTGTGGGGTGGTGCAGGATGAGATTAATATTTGAATTAATGTACTCAGCAAAGTTAATTGACCTGGGCAGGAGGGAGGATAGTGGGGGAAGTGTCATTATTCTCCTAAATCTGTATATATGAAATACAAGAAATTTGTATAACTTTGATAATATTTAAAAAAATTGAAAACTAGATTGCCCTCTCTAAAGTTTGAGGGCACAATCTGGTTCACTGAGTACCTGAGTAGAATAAAAAGATAGGAGGACAAGGAATTCATCCCCTTTTTCCTGCCTGTATCTTACCTGGTGCTTATTCTACCCTTAACCTGGGATTTATAGGACTGTTTCCTTGGGATCTTAGCCATTCAAAGTTGAACTGAGTAAAACCATTGGCTTTCATGGGTCTCCTGTTTGCAGACTGCAGATTGTGGGTTTTCATAGCACCCAGAATTGTTTAGGGCAATTCTTATGATGCATTTTTTTAAAGACTTATTTATTTATTTGAAAGGCAGAGTTACACAGTGAGAGAAGGCGAGGCAGAGAGAGAGTGAGAGACAGGTCTTCCATCCGCTGATTCACTCCCCAGTTGGCTGCAATGGCTGGAGCTGCGCCTATCCAAAGCCAGGAGCCAGGAGCTTCTTCTGGGTCTCCCACTCAGGTGCAGGGGCCCAAGGACTTGGGCCATCTTCTACTGCTTTCCCAGACAATAGCAGAGAGCTGGATTGGAAGTGGGGCAGCCGAGACTCAAACCGCCATCCATATGGGATGCTAGCACTATAGGCAGCAGCTTTACCCACTATGCCACTGTACTGGCCCTCAATACATCTTTTATATAAAATTTCCTGTTGGTTCTGTTTCTCCAAAGAGCAATGTCAGACACAATCTTCTATGAAAAATTTTATGGAATCCCAATGCATATGAAGTTTTCTTATTATGTTTCACATTAAAGTGAACAAAACAGAATACCACAGAGGGCTTACATTCAGTTGACATAAAAATCTCAATATTGATATGTTCACTTTTTTAATAAGTCATCATCAGTTATTTATACACCTACTTTTTATCAGATATGTATATACTGCTTATTTATTAGGAACTTTGTCAGCTACTGCTACATGTAGGAAATTATAGATATAAAAGAATCATTGTCTTACTTTCATGGTTCTCACAGTTCAGAAGATCTGACATCACATTCATGAATGATTACAATAAAATATGGTAAATGCTAATTATTAAATTTTGCACAAAAACATGAGATGTATGAAAGCATAAACAGGTAATTGTATTGATCATCATATTTAAATGTGAGATTTTGAGGAAGTAAAATATTAATTAAAATTTTATAATATTATTCCCCATTAATCTTTGAAATACTATATAATTTCGAAGTTGAAAAAAGCTAAGGACACAAACTCATTGAAAACAAATAATGGTCACAAGTAAGGATGTTATTCTTTTCCAAAATAACCACGATATGACAGCTCTTCATAATTTATGACTTGCTCTACAGTTCTAAAAGTCAGTATTCATTACTTTCAAACTTGACACTGTACTAGAGAAAAAACAGAGTCCAAAAAGGATATATAATCCCATGTTTTAAGAGCTTATGTGGCTCCCATTAAGAATTAAATATCATTTATGAGCATTTTCATATTCATAAATTATATTTATTAGAAAGGCTTATTGCTTAATAACCTGTGGGCATATTTACAAAAGTAATAAGACAATCTCTGCTACTGCAGCTTCAATTTAATAGGCAGTATAAAAAGAAAACATATTTAATTACATAAAACAGGAATAGAAAAAAGTTCAGACAAAATTTCTTCCAAATCTTATGAATAAAAAGAGAAATAGTGTTTGAGGAAAATTGATCCTGAACATTAGAAATGATTACATTGACTTGCTCTCTCTGTCTCCCTCTCTGTTTTATTAATATTTCTAAATGATCTACAAGGGAATTTCATAAAATTCATGGAAATAGAATTATAAGATATGTTTATTTCCCTCCCCCAAGATTTTTGAAATCCATGCCTAGTTTTTTTTACCAAATATTTTCACAAAATGGTTTTGAAGACTTCTTATATATTGAAACATAAAAAGTTAAGGACATACATAAGCCAACCAAAGGTAATCAAGGATAAAACAAAATTCCAAGAAAATGAAAGATGTAGGTCCAGTTTTTCAAGCATAGGAATCAAGCACTGGAATCAAGAGAGTATGGGTTCCTTGATGTGAGCAGGGGTTTGGGTCCCATTTACTACATCTTTAACTTCCTTTTTCAAAGGCAAATACTACGCTACTCTTTTAAGACATAGATCACTGTTTCTTTGCTGGAGAGATCTAATCTATGCCCTGATTGATGTCTGGCAGGATGTGATTTAGTAGCATTGCTGATGTTTGTGTCAGGAAACCACTTTTTGTATCCCCTAATTCCTGCTATGGATAGAAAAAGATAAGCTCAAGTTCTAACCCCAGGAAACCTTGAATATGATCTTATTAGGAAATAGTGCTATTGTAAACAAATTAATGTGAGGATACGCTGCGTTGGTGTATGCTCTAAAACAATAACAGGTGTCTTCATGACAAAATGGAAGCTTGGATAGACATCCAGAGAAGAAGACAATACGAAGACAGAGGCAGAGAGTAAAGTGATTCATCCACAGCCAAGGCTTGCCAAGAACATAAAAGAGGCAAAGAATTCCTCTACATGAGCCTGCAGAGAAAGTATGACCCTGTCAAATTTGGAGCTCCAGTTTCCAGAACTGTGAGTGAATACATTTAGGATGTTTATGGGACTTTGTAATGGCATCATGAGCAATCTAGTATGATGTTCATTCCAGCAATTAAAAATAGCATATAAAGAAATGCCATAGTTTTCCAATTGGTTTATTCTCTATATGAGGAAATGGAAGAATAGGCTATCAAAGAAGGAGGTACCTTTCTCTGAAGGGAGGAGAGAACTTCCACTTTGACTACGACCTTGTCTAAATAAGATCGGAGTTGGTGAACTAAAAAGGTTTCCATAGCCTTGGCAGCTCATGACAAGAGCCTTGGGTGATTACTGACGTCATAAATAAGAGTGTCAATGGTTAAATCAACAACAGGAGTCACTGTGCACCTCCTCCCCATGTAGGACCTCTGTCCTTAGTGTGTTCTACTATGAGAATTAAAGGTGAAACTGCTACTCAAACAGTGCTCTATACTTTGTGTGCCTTTGTGGGTGCAGACTGTTGAAATCTTTACTTAGTATATACTAAGTTGATCTTCTGGATATAAAGATAATTGAAAATGATTTGTGATGAAGAATGGGATGGGAGAGGGAGTGGGAGATGGAATGGGTGAAGGAGGGAGAGGGGTTTTGGGGGTAAAAAGCCACTATAATTCAAAAGTTGTACTTTGGAAATTTATATTTATTAAATAAAAGTTAAAAAATTTTTTTGTTTAGGTGTTTGCTGTGGGCTTTGTAAAAAGATGTGGTTCTTCCAAAGTCATTTGTCAATAATGTTTATTATGTGTGCATGCATGGGATCCCTCCTTCATAACTTCTGGCTTTAACTTGTTTAGTTATTTTTGGTGACGTTTGACACCATGGTCATATTTTGATTCTGACAACTTTTACATGTGTATAGTAGAATGCATAAACCTATTCCCAGAAAAGAACTTCATTATATGTATACTGCTCTTGGCCTCTCCACAGACTGTGACAAGGTTGGGCTGGCATCGATTTCTCTAATGCAAGCACAATTTCAATTGGTGTAGCCTATTACTTCATATAGTTGGAAGATTTATAACCCAAAATTCAAACTCAATTCTTGTAGGATTGCTGTCAGAAGAAGTGAAATCTTAAGAATATTTCCTGGAAGCATGGCTATCTAAAAATAAAACAAAATTAACTCTAATATTGGATTTCAATTTATTTTTAGAAATTCAGGGGAGAAGACATTTTACAGGATGTACAAAATAACATTCCAGGTATGAGTGTTTGGCTTAGTGGTTTAGAGTCTGGCGGGAATGCCCATGACCCAATTCTGAGTCCCTGGGTTCAAGTTCGAGCTCTGCTTCTGATTCCATCCTCCCACTCTTCTGCACCTTAGGAGGCAGCAGGTGATAGCTCAGTGTAAGTTTCTTCTACCAACATGGAATACCTGGATAGAATTCTTGCCTCCTGGCTTTGGCCTGGCCCAATCTCAGTCATCATTAGCATCTAGAGATGGAACATCTCACTCTTTCTCTGTTTCTCTGTGTCAGTCTCTTTGGCTTTAAAATTAACAGCAACAACAGAAATGAAAGCAGCACCTCACGTCTGTGGGGTACAGACACTGTACAGCACTTCTACTGTGTTCACACGTCCCCCATCAAGTCAGCTGATGAATCTAACCCCATTTATTTCTCTTGGGGAAGCACTTAACTCTAATATTCAGACCAGTCATGGTGACAGCTTTCCTCTTCAGGGCAGCAGTCCTTCTATACTGGTGACTAAGCATCTACATCTGGGTCTGGGGGAAGAGCCTCACAAATCATTTCTTTCCTGTCCTGTCCTCCTTCTGATAGCAGCATCCCTCCGCTCTGAGTGTCCTCAGATAGAACCGCTTCTCATTCAGGCCCCACGGGCAGTGAGAAGATTCCTTTGCTCCTGATTTTCTAGAAGTATTGTGAAATAGAAACTGGTATATCAGAAAGAGGGGAAGAAAGGTAAATCCACAAAATGCACTTGCTATACTTTTTAATATGTAAATTTCCACATGACGGAAAGATCAAGTTGCTGTAATAATCTGAAACTACTTGGCTTTAGTGAGTGGTTTGAGGTGATCTCTATATCATTTGGGATGTTGTGATGCCAGAAAGGCTCAACTTAAAACACAAAGACAGTGTGGTGAACAGGAAGTTGGTCATGGCTGTAAAGGCCTAGGTAGAGGGCTTTGAAAAGAAACCTCTGAGCAAAAGAGCACAAACAACAAGTGAAATAATCGAATGTATTTGGTATCTGCAGACACTGTTGCAATCAGACTTCCTCAATACACAAACACTGCATGGTTTTATTAACTCATGGTTCTTTTTCTCTATTTTGATGTAAGTGATTTTGCATTGAATAAGATTCTGATTGTAAATGAAGGAGCTGATACATAAATTGGTTTACTTCAATTGTGTCAATATATATACAGTGTTTATGAAATTACAATATTCTCAATAGTCTTAATCATTACTAATTGTGATGGTCCAGGTTTCTCTGTGTGTTGGTTATATTACATGAAGTGTTTTCTAAGATGCACACTTTTTTAAAAATTTTCACTGAGTTAGTTGTCGCCGATCAGAGAGAACATATGATATTTGTCCCTTTGGGACTGGCTTAATTCACTCAGCATGATGTTTTCCAAATTCCTCCATCTTGTTGCAAATGACCGGGTTTCGTTGTTTTTGACTGCTGTATAGTATTCTATAGAGTACATGTCCCATAATTTCTTTATCCAGTCTACTGTTGATGGGCATTTAGGTTGGTTCCAGGTCTTAGCTATTGTGAATTGAGCTGCAATAAACATTAATGTGCAGACTGCTTTTTTGTTTGCCAATTTCATTTCCTTTGGGTAAATTCCGAGAAGTGGTATGGCTGGGTTGAATGGTAGGGTTATATTCAGGTTTCTGAGGAATCTCCAGACTGACTTCCATAGTGGCTTAACCAATTTGCATTCCCACCAACAGTGGGTTAGATGGAGGAATCTGGAAAACATCATGCTGAGTGAATTAAGCCAGTCCCAAAGGGACAAATATAATATGTTCTCCCTGATCGGCGACAACTAACTGACCACCAAAGGGGAAACCTGTTGAAGTGAAATGGACACTATGAGAAACAGTGACTTGATCAGCTCTTGTCCTGACTGTTGATGTACAATGTAATACTTTATCCATTGTAGTATTTTCTCTTTGCTTTGTTCTAGTACTATTGGTTGAACTCTGTGATTAACACACAATTATTCTTAGGTGTTTAAATTTTAACTGAAAAGTGATCCCTGTTAAATATAAGAGTGGGAATAAGAGAGGGAGGAGATATACAATTTGGGACATGCTCAATTGGACTTGCCCCAAAAGGTGGAGTTAGAATCATGCCAGGGGATCCAATACAATCCCATCAAGGTGGCATGTACCAATGCCATTTCACTAGTCCAAGTGATCAATTTCAGTTCACAATTCATCACACTGATATGTCTAAGAGTCAAAGGGATCACACAAACAAGTCTAGTGTCTCCTAATACTAGCTGATAGAATCAAAAAGGGAGAGAATGATCCATCATGGGAAGTGGGATACACAGTAGATGCATAGAATGGCAGATGTCCTAAATAGCACTCTGGCCTCAGAATTAACCCCTATGACATTTGGATATGGCTGAAGAGCCCATGAGAGTATTTTAGGCATGGAAAGCCAAGACACCCTGGGGGAAAAAAAAAAAAAGGAAGACCTAAATGGAAGATCTCTGCAAGTGAGATCCCAGTGGAAAGAATGGGGCCATCAAAGAAGGAGGTACCTTTCTCTGAAGGGAGGAGAGAACTTGCACTTTGACTATGACCCTGTTGGAATAAGATCGAAGTGGGCAAACTCAAAAGGCTTCCATAGCCTTGGCAACTCATGACTAGAGCCTAGGGAGATTATTGACACCATAAACAAGAGTGTCAAATTGGTAAGTTAACAACAGGAGTCACTGTGTACTTACTTCTCATGTGGGATCTGTCCTTAGTGTGTTGTCTGATGTGAAGTAATGCTATAACTAGTACTGAAACAGTATTTTACACTTTGTGTTTCTGTGTGGGTGCAAACTGATGAAATCTTTACTTAATATATACTGAATTGATCTTCTGTATATAAAGATAATTGAAAATGAATCTTAATGTGAATGGAATGGGAGAGGGAGCGGGAGATGGGAGGGGTGTGAGTGGGAGGGAAATTATGGGGGAAGCCATTGTAATCCATTAACTGTACTTTGAAAATTTATATTTACTAAATAAAAGATAAAAAAATTCACTGAAATACAACACAAGCACATAAAAATTCACAAATAAACAACTCACCAAATGATTACAGAGGGAAAGATTCCATATCCTCAGATCATTCATTGGAGAAATAGAGAAAAATCTAATTTCAGGATCCCTCCCAAATGTGGTGGGATGAGAAGGCCATGCCAAGATGGCCACCGGCAAGCAAGCGTCCCTTTTACTCAGGAATGGCTTCAAAACCCACCTGGCAACAGAGCCTGCCTGGCAACAGGCTGTGATTGGTTAGGGCAAAAACCACCCCTTGACTGGATTGGCTGCCTCTGCTATATAAGCTGCTGTACCAACTGAAATGAACCAGTCTGCGGATTGCTCCTCTCTGGCCTGCTTTCAGCCAACTCCCGGTGTCTGTGTGGTGACTCCTTGCCTCTTGCCCCCACCGTGCTCCTCCTCTTAGAACGAATCCACCACAACACCCAACCACTGCCATCCCCTCCCCTAGCCTTAGATAATCAATCATGCTTCTGGTTTGTAATGCCATATTTTATCATGATCTACTTTTACAGTCTTCTACATGTGCTGTTTTGATTGAGTGTTATTTTGTATCTCCTGTTCACTGACATTGTTTTTATAGTTTCAAACATGGTGTTTGTGTAACTGCAGTGCTACTGATTTCAATGTTTATATAATATCCAGTTGCTCTCCTACAGTGTTATCAAGTTTCCTGTGGTTAGATAACTATTTGCATTATTACTAAAATGCACATTCCTATACATGTATATCACTTACATTTGGATAAGAGATTTAATCAGTCATCTTAATGTATTTAAACTTTCATGTATATTAATTAGCAGCTCTAAGTGGTAAAATCTGTCTTGGTTGAATTCAAGCATAAAATTAATTAGATATTTTTCATATATCTTTTTTTCTTTAAGATTTATTTATTTATTTTAAAGTCAGAGTTACACAAAGAGAGGAGAGTCAGAGAGAGAGAGAAGTCTTCCATCTGCTGGTTCACTCCCTAAATGGCCAGAACAGCTCTGGCTGTGCCGATCTAAGCCAGGAGTCAGGAGCTTCTTTCAGGTCTCACATGTGGGTGCAGGGGCCCAAGGACTTAGCAGAGAGCTAAGTCCCAGGCCATAGCAGAGAGCTGGATCAGAAGAGGAGCAGCTGGGACTAGAACCGGCGCCCATATGGGATGCTGGCGCTTCAGGCAAGGGCTTTAAATCACTGCGCCACAATGCTGGCACCTCATATGTCTTTAAAATTTTACTGCTATACCTTTGGATGAAAATAATTGTGTAGCTAATTTATTAATAATTCTAAATAATATTACTATTTTTTTGTTTTAAGAGAAATATCTACTAAATTACTAGACCAACTATAGAACAATTCACTCCTATATTAAATGTGCAATTTTATTGCATAACATGATATGCTAGGAAAATTATATATGATATTATTTGAATAAATTATGCTATTTCTAGTAATATTGTTATTTGAAGAATTGGCCGGTTTTGTTATGCAGTGTTTACCTCACTGTCGAGAATAGTGTAACATTTTGCAAATGTATTATTATAATTTTTATTATTTGCAATTAAATAGTGACCAAGACTGTTAAACTGAATTACAGAAAGTGAACTCTTTTAGATCAATGATATTTTTCTGCCTGTGGCTGACTAGACTTTTGACTAGACCTAAGAATAGAACACCAGTATCCACATGGTCTGTTCACCATTCAACTTTTACAATAAGTATATATTTAATTTTTTATGTTTTCTGTAAATTTTGCTCAGTTTAAAATTATAATTGAAAGGACAAGGATAGACATTTCCTGCCATTAAAGAAGAGAGGACCTAAAAGACCTAGGACAAAATAAAATCAGCCAATCATTAGTGTGAGAAATTTTCTCTAAATTTATAGGTCATGGTTTCTTAAATACTTAGTAGTTAATATTTGTATATATTATAGACACACACAAGAAAGACAATACTATATATATATATGAGAAAAAATGTGTCAAGTCAGATTAAAACTAAAGTGTTATACATCAGAACAACAACTGGGGTGAGGAGATATGGGTTGCTTTAGGTGATTGCTCCTGACCTCAGCCAAACTAACACATATTCTCTAGAAGAAAAAAACTCTCATTTTATTATACATGGAATTTATATGCTTATAATTATTGGTTTCTTCAATTGTTAAAAAATGCACTTCCAAATTTAAATGGTCTAATTTTTATTGCTAACAGAGATGTGTAGAATGATAAATTACAGAGCCATTTTCCTGAATTAATTTTGCTTTATTTAGTTTAAAATGAAATGTACATTTAGATTTTATTCCTTATATGTTAGCCAATTTTATTTTATCTATTGGAAAGGTACAATGCCAATATTAAGAAAATAATATCGGGGCTGGTGCTGTGGCTTAGCGGGTAAAGCCGCCGCCTGCAATGCCAGCATCCCATATGGGCGCTGGTTCGAGACCCAGTTGTTCCACTTCCAATCCTGGCCTGGGAAAGCAGTAGAAGATGGCCCAAGTCCTTTGTCTCCTGTACTGGCATGGACGACCTGGACGAAGCTTCTGGCTCCTGGCTTCAGATCAGCACAGCTTTGGCCATTGTGGCTAATTGGGGAGTGAACCAGTAGTTGGATGACCTAACTCTCTCTCTCCCTCTACCTCTCCTCCTCTCTGTGTAACTGTGTAACTCTGACTTTCAAATAAATAAATAAATCTTTAAAAAAAGAAAATAATATCAAATATGTAGATATTTTATTCATTCTAGAGCATTAAACTTAACAGCTAAAAGTCAAATATTAGAATACTGGCCCATTTATGTTTTCTTACCTCTTGATATTTTGTAATAAAAATGGATATATTGGCTTCAAACATATTAAGATTTCTTTGGAAACTTTTGCTTAATACTCAGCCTAGCATACTTATCTGATGAATTTTACCAATACACTTAGATGATAAATAATATCTGTTCTATAAAAAGTCTTCCCACAAAAAAAAGACAAAAAATCATCATGTTATTTTTAAAGACCAGCATGGTATGATAACCAAGCTTGTCAAATACAATACAAATAAGGAGTAATTCAGACATATATATATATATATATATATATATGTAAACACATATGTATACATAATTTCAGATGAAATTCTTCATTTAAAATTTTAGAAAAATGAATAAAATGATATATATATATATAAAAATAAAAGGATCAGGACCGAGTGCATTTTTTATTTGCAATAATTAAATGTCATATCACATTAGAATAAAATGTAACTCACCTTGTTAACAGATTAAAATAATAATACCATGTCATCATAAAAATGGTTAGAAAAACAGATTTTTATCAAATTCTAAAAACCAACCCTGAAACAAATTTTCAGCAAGCTAATCAAACACCATGTAAAAGTAAAACACAGAATGCATTTTCCACTAAGATTAGGAACAATTTCAAGATATTCTGTCAAACTACTTCTCAACATTTTACTGCAAGTTATAGACATTATAACAACAGGAATAAACAAATACAAATACTTATGTTAACCAAGAAGTACAGCTGTCTTTATTATCAAGTGACACAAAAAATACAGGTAGAATACCCTAATCAACAAAACATAACAGAATGAATAAGTAAATTTAGTGTTGTTGCATCCACAATATTAACTGTGCTGATTAACTATTTTTTCCTCACTGCAACAAATGCTCTTACAGGCTGTTGTAAAGACTACAGGGCAAAGGACCTCTAATCACAGTGCCTACTGGAAAAGTAAAAAGGAGGTTCAAAGGAAAATTTAACTCGTTAGTTAAGAGGAAGATCACTGTTGTTTTCTGGAAATGGTAAACATTAGCAACATATAAGTTATGAAAATGCAAGCACTAACTCATATTCCTCTTCAGTACTTATTAACTACACAGTAAACGCTCTTTTAAGATATGATGGGCTTGAGGCCGACACTGTGGTGTAGTGGATAAAAGCCGTTACCTGCAGTGCCGGTATCCCACACAGGCGTTGGTTCAATTCTGGGCTGCTCCACTTCTGATCCAGCTCTCTGCTATGTCCTGGGACAGCAGTAGTGGGTGCTCCTAGTCCTTGAGCCCCTGCCCCCATGTGGGAGACTCAGGAGAACCTCCTGGCTCCTGGCTTTGGATGGGCTCAGCTCTAGCTTTTGTGGCCATTTGGGGAGTGAACCAGTGTATGGAAGACTTCTCTGTGTGTGTGTCTCTGCCTCTGCCTCTTTCTAACTCTGCCTTTCAAATAAAATAATAATAATTTAAAAAGATATGCTCTTGATTACACATGGTAGGAAATAATGATTGTGTTCTCCGATCATCTCTACACTTGTGTATTTACTAACTTCCTGACTAATATGGATACATATTACTTAACATCATGGAGCTTTTATTTTTAAATTTTGAAAATGGCGAATGCAGTATGATGTAATCTATATATAACTCAAGGGAGTATCCAACTCATGGTAAAGTACTAAAAATTTTCATGAATGAAATCTGAAACTACACAAACCAAGCATGAATTATTTACTAGATACTATGTGCAATCATACTACTGTGGGATACTCCTAATTTGTATTGAGAATCTTAAGAAGAGGTTGGCATTGTGATACAGTGGATTAAGCCATCATTTGTGATGCCGGCATCCTTATAAGGTTGCTGGTTTGAGTCCTGGCTGCTCTGCTTGCAATCCTGCTCCCTGTTAATGTGCCTGGGAAGGCAGCAAAAGAAGACCTAAATGCCCAGGCCTCTGCCACTTATGTGGGAAACCTAAATGCAGTCCCAGGTCTTGAATTTGGCCACCTGGAGAGTAAAGTAGCAGATGAAAGACATCTCTCTTCTTTGTCTCTTTCTTTGTCTTCTCCTCTCTCTCTCACTTTTCCTTTCAAAATTAATACATAAATATTTAAAAAAGAATCTTAATGAATGGATTCTTTTTTGTTAAGCTTATTCATCTGAATGGCAAAATGAAAAAGAGAGAGAGACAGAAGAGAGAGATTTTCTATCACTGGTTCACTCCAAAACGGCCCCACAACAGCCAGGGTTTGGGCAGGTTGAAGCCGGGAGCCGGAAATTATATCCATGTCTCCCACTTACTAGACAGGTT
The DNA here is from genome assembly GCF_051225735.1 of Oryctolagus cuniculus. Taxonomy (NCBI): domain Eukaryota; kingdom Metazoa; phylum Chordata; class Mammalia; order Lagomorpha; family Leporidae; genus Oryctolagus; species Oryctolagus cuniculus. The sequence goes on along the minus strand of NC_142871.1, from coordinate 27,484,951 downwards.
AGCTGCTACTTCCCAGTCGCATAAAAAGGGAACTGGATCAAAAACATGGAGTAGGAATGATTTGAACAGGCACTCTTGGTCCTAGACAGTGGCTTAACAAATTGCACCAGTAAATGCCCACCCCTGAGTGAATTCTTGTTGGGAAGTTGGTTGGGGGCATACATGTGCCAAGTTTCAACAAATAAGACTGAATCCTTGAGACGGGATCCAGTACTTGAAAAATCAACCCTAAATAAGAATTATTTCAAATCATCAATTGAAAGAAAGACAGTAAAGAGCATCTGTTGGAATTTGTGCTTGTTTGGATATTTACAATAAGAAAAAATTTGGTAGTCAATACCCAGGTTGATAAATTTATTTTGTGCAAAGAATGATATAACAAAAATACCAGACAAACAAATAACTGACAAGCAAGAAAATATTATACTTTTTCATATCATGCTGGGAACATATTTCAGAGTCAGCATCTTAGAAAAGATTCCTTCTTGATGATCTGTGTGTCTTCAAAATAAATTAGGAATGTACATGATATTCTATTATAGCAATTCAAACTACTAATCTTAGCTTCAAAAGAAACGTTAAAAGTCTGAAATTATTTGTCAAGTGCTTATACGCTGAGTAATGTATTATGTTCTCTTGGCAGTGTATCTAAATATTTGCAATTCTCATGCTTTATAGTTCCCTGGAATCATTAGCACACTTTTCATTTTAGAGGCTATGCTAAATTCCGCGCTGAAGTCAATAGTTTGAAGAAATGAAAGGGAGGTGTAAGATTCATTTTAATAGTGGGAGAACTCGACTAGGAAAATGGTCTGTCAGTATTTTTCTGGAACACAACACTCTGTAATTAGGTTGGTGGAATAAAGGGAGATGGAAAGGACAAGATAGAGATGTTCTTTGGGGAGTAATTAGCCTTGAGAATGCAGTTAAAACTATGTGAGCATAAAAAGTTGCATAGTCAAGTCTTGGGGGAAAAGAAGAAAGAATATAGAAAGATTAAGACTGATGGAGAAGGACATCTCTGCAGAGTGGAGGGCAAATGATAGGTCTTAGAAGTAATAGAATATTCTTTAATTAGAACTGAGTCTTTAGACAATCTTTATTGTTTATTAAATTACATGAACATATCATTCTAATCTCTGCTGCACTTTATGTCAAATTGTAAAAGAATCTGCAAATTCATACTGTGATAAATTTAGAGCCCTTGAAAAAGTAAATCGCTTAGTTTCATTTCATAAATTACATGCACTACATTATTTATCATTTAATATAAAGCAAGAGAATCTTAAAATTTTTAAAGTTTATATCATGAGACATATTCAATAATTTTAATTTGTTGACTATTTGCCAAATTCACTATCAAAAATGATTATATCACTTCATATCTGCCTAATACATGTACTGTATTAAATGTGTGCTTACGTTAAGTGTCTAGGGATGTTGTCCCAGGTATTCTACTACTACAGATTTATTTTTCAAAGTACCAGATTTATGTTTAAAATCTGTCTGAAACATGTATGCTGTTATCCTAGCATATCTAATATAGTGTAAATATTCTCTATGTGTATGTGTGTGTTTATGGAGGAAGATAAAGGGGAGAGAGAGACTAAATCAAGGGGTGGAAAATGTTCCAAGTGTATCCTCTGACTCCGCCAAATCCCCTGGAATATCACTGTGTACTCTCATTCTTACATCAGTTAGCTTGAGAACTATGGTGTCCACATGGGAAGAGACTTTAAATGTGAGAACTCATTTCCAAAAGGGCAACATGAAGAATTCCATAGATCCATTCCTCAATCAAACCAGTAAGTATTATAAAAATGTTAGCTACTGAAAGTTTGTGATAATGCCCCCAAAGAAATATTATAAATAAACACATATTTATTTATGAAAAGCTTTGAAACTTTGCATGAACTTAGAGAGCTGAAGAAAGACTCATATCTTCTGACGTATCAGGTAAGTAGCTAGAAAATGTCTTTCACGTTGTTACAACTAACACTATAGGGCTCCCAGTGCACCCAGTTTTGAGTCAGGGAGCTGTCCACCCAAATGTGTTTACCACCAGCATATCTCAGCCTGCATGCTGCTATCTGTTGTTGAGGCTGAGTTTAAGGTGAAGCTAAGTGTAAGGGCTCTGGTGACAGATGGATACCCAACATTCACATCTATTCTGGAAGCTGTTTCTTGGGAGATGCACTGCTGGGGATGTTAAGTACTTGTTGCCACTTGCCCTGACTTACGGCACTTGAGTTCCACATCAATATAAGCCAGACAAAGAGAACTTGGAGAGCTGCTTGCCCACCCCAAGCACTCTAATCTTAAAGTGAAGCTGTCGTTTAGACAGAAGTGCAGCCATATTCCCCAGTCCCAGCTACTCTGTAATGCCCCAGGCGGAAGAAACAAGGAGGTGAGACCATAGAACAGAAAGCTCCAAATCCTTTCCCAAGGAGGTGACTTGGTTTACCATGGAATACGGAGAAATTCAAGCCTAAAATACCCCTTAAATGATTGGCAGTTGTAGGGAAAAGCTAATGAAATTACGTGGATAGAGTCATTAGGAATGAAGACTAAGGTTTAGATTGGCTCATGAGCTTTCTGGAGGTGAGAAGGAAGAAATATCAGCGAAGATTCCCCACAGAGTCAAGAAATTTCTCTTGGAAGAAATTAGATTTTAAAAGGATTAGTACCTGAAACCATGTAAATCCCAGGATGTTTTTGGAAATGAATAGAGCACTAGAGACTCTAAATACTGGCGGTTAACACATCTGTGGGATCAAGGAGATAGTTGAAGACAGCAAGCCAAAACTATGGAGAGCCTAAGGTGACACTGGACATATGCAAAGCTACATTCCCTGAGGAACAAGATGATCACAGACTTAATATTGTGAGGGAAAGGGGTAACAACTTCGCTAAAATGGTTCGTCCAGGTGCTAAACAATTCAACAAGCAATTAAAAATAAAATTCTATGGGACATAGATGAAGGTGATCAGTACTAGAGTCACTATACTATATTATAAAAAGTATTCACTTTCCAAAACAAAGATATAGACCTTAAAAGAAACAGAAAAGGATAACATACACACTGAGAAAATCAGGAAGCACAAACTGCCTATAAGAGTAAACAGATGTTAGAAATAACAATGAGTTTCAGTATAAATATGTTCAAAGAACTAAATTAAATAATAATTAAAATATGTAAAAGCAGCCTTGTCAAATAATGATTAACATCATAAAGATACGACTGTATATAAAATAAATAAGTGGATATTCTAGATATGAAAAATAAAATGGCTGGGGCCGGCACCGTGGCTCACTTGGTTAATCCTTCACCTGTGGTGCCGGCATCCCATATGGGCGCGGGGTTCTAGTCCCGGTTGCTCCTCTTCCAGTCCAGCTCTCTGCAGTGGCCGGGGAGGATGGCCCAAGTGCTTGGGTCCCTGCACCTTCATGGGGAGACCAGGTAGAAGCACCTGGTTCCTGACTTCAGATTGGCGCAGTGCCAGCTGTAGCGGCCATTTGGGGAGTGAACCAACGGAAGGAAGATCTTTCTCTCTGTCTCTCTCTCTCTCACTGTCTGTAACTCTACCTGTCAAATAAATTTAAAATAAAAAAGAAAAAGAAAATGGCTGAAATAAAAAATTCACCAGAAGAGTTTAACAGTTAATTTGAACTGACAGAAGACTTAGTGAACTAGAACATGAATCAATTGTACATAGTGATTCAATTTATACAATTGAACATAAAGAAACTATACCATCTGAAAACCACAAAAAATGAATAAAAATGAAAAATCACAGATGTGTTGATCACATCAACATAAATATAGGTCTTTGATATTTGATTTATGTATTTAGTGAGAGATATGGATCTAATTACATTATTCTACATATATACATTCAGTTTTGCCAGAGCAATTTTGTAAGAGATTATCCTTACTCCACTGTGTGCTCTGAGCACTTTTGTCAAAAATCAGCTGGCTGTATGTGCATGGATTAATTTCTGGGCTCTCTGGTCTTTTCTAGTTCTGTGTAGCAGTTTTTATGAGAGTATCATGCTGTTTCAGTATATAGCTTTGTAGTATGGTTTGAAGTCATATATGTAGTAGAGAAGCAGATTGGGAAGAGAAAAAGAAAAATACAGAAAAGCTAATCAAATAAATTGATGAAATTTTCCAAATATTTGCAAATTAATATTCCGTATATCTAGAAACCGGTATAGCACAAATGCAGAGTGATTCCACAATTGAATAAAGTTCAATGTGAATAAGAGAAAGTGATTTGGGAAACACACAAACATGGAAATCAAACAACAAACTCCGAAACTAATGATCAAAGAAGGAAAGGGAAATTGGGAAATGATATCAAATTAAGGAAAATGAAGACACAACAAAACAAAAACTGTCAAGTGGTGTCTGAAGGTCTGCTTAGGGGATCAATGACAGCTGTTTATGACTATATGAAAAACAGAATGATAATCTCAGTTCGGTAACACACAACAAACTGTATCTGAAGAAAGGAATAATATAAAAAGATTGAAATGGAAACTAATGGAATAGAGAATAAAAAAATAGTAAATGAAATCAATTAAGCCAAAAGTTAGTTCTTCATAATGAAAAAAAAAAATGACAAAGCATGGCAATAATAGGAGGATCAAGTATAAAAGAAAGACACAAATTACCAGAAGTAGAAATCAAAGTATACATAGTCAACTTTTAAATATGTGTATACCAAACAGTTTCAGTTCAAGAGTAATGAAACAGGAGCTGGCATTGAGGCATAGTGGATTAAGTTTCCGCTGCGCTGCCAGCATCCCATATGGGCAGCAGTTTGAGTCCAAGCTGCTCCACTTCCATTCCAGCTAACTGCTAATGTGCCTGGGAAAGCAGCTGAGAATGCCCAAATGCTTGGGCCCCTGCTCCCATGTGGGAGACCTGGAAGAAGCTTTTGGTTC